>NC_133457.1:116709560-116929560 GCF_048565385.1 Saimiri boliviensis
TGATCCGCCCGCCTCAGCCTCCCAAAGTGCTGGGATTACAGGTGTGAGCCACAGCACCCAGCCCCTTTTCATACATTAACATGTGGAGCCGATTTTAAAAGCTCTTTAATAGTGACTTTATCAAAACACCTACCTAGTTATTCATATAATGTCTCTTCTTTTTTTTAATTTCCTAATTGTTTTTAGAAAAACTTGAACACTGATGAATTTGCGCTGCTATCAAATCCTTAAGAAGCATTTTTGCCAAGTAAGATGGGCACATGTCCTACATCTGCTAACTATGACATGAGAGGCCATGCACTTTTGAAAAAATGAATAACTATTTCCAACCAAGCAAAGAACTGCTAATAACCTTTTTAAATGCTGAAAACACATCCTTGATATTATTCTTTTATGCCCCCATCCATCTGGGCAAGATAAAATGGAATGGATGGAGCTACATGAGTTATGCTGTAGCCCAATAGAAGGCCACAGTCAGCTCTGGTTTTGGATAATCAAGTTTTTTCTTTCTTTTCTTTTTTTCTTTTCTGATACAATGGTCATTCAGCCTGCTGGGCAGAGAAGTGTCTGCACTGGGACACGTCAAGCTATCCCTGACAAGAGAATGGCTGGACTCATAAAAAATGCGCCTTATACAAATGTCCGACAATCACAGGGTCTCTTTATTTCCTGCTGCCATGAGTTTGGCTCTGGTTTTAAGTTGACTACAAGGGGGTGCCTTGAAGATCTCATCTTGAACATGCTTATTTTCAGTGTCTGGCTCTTTCTGGGCATCACAGATGTACGGTATAAAGATGTGTTTGGCTGGCTGGGCACGGTGGCTCACACCTGTAATCCCAGCACTTTGAGAGGCTGAGGTGGGCAGTGGGCAGATCACGAGGTCAGGAGATCGAGACCATCCTGGCCAACAGGGTAAAACTCCATCTCTGCTAAAAATACAAAACTTAGCTGGGCATAGCAACAGGAGCCTGTAGTCCCAGCTACCTGGGAGGCTGAGGCAGGAAAATTGCTTGAACCCAGAAGGCAAAGGCTGCAGTGAGCCGGGATCATGCCACTGCACTCCAGCCTGGGCAAAGAGCAAGACTTCATCTCAAAAAAAAAAAAAATTTTTTTTCGGTTTGGCTGCAAGTAACAGAGAGCTCAGCCTTCACTGGTCTCAGACAACAGAAACTGGCTTTTCTCACTGAATATGAGGCATCTGCTCTGGTGGTTCTACTCACCCATCTTGGGGTCTCCATGGCTCTTTTGGCCTCATCCGTCACGCTTGCACCATGGTCTTAGCATCATCTTTCTCTGTGAGCATCACAACTATGTGCAAGGCAAGGGGACGGAGTAGAGACACCACCCAGCTCATCTGTTCTTCTTGCCAAAAGAGCAAACGCTTTCTTGGATGACCCCTCCCTCTTGGCAGAATTCCACTAGCATCTTATTCACCAAAACTGTGCACTCAGCCACACCTAGATGAACGTGAGGCTGTGAAAAATGTGTATTTTGCTCCTCCAGCCCCTCCAGTAGAGGAAGCATAGCAGAGGGCGTAGGAGTGCTGGAGGTGGTGGTTGCTGTAGAGGTTATAGCCACCCAAGAGGAAGGAAGGTCTGAGATGTACAGATTTGGAGTGGTTGGGATTTTGCTGCTGGGTCTCACTGCTTATCAGCAGCACAACGCTAAGACCCTGCATGACACCTTGGGAAGGAAAAAAATGAGTTAAATATTTAGATGATTTGCCGACATGGGGAACGTGCCATTGGCAGCAAAGATTTATTAAGCAGGCTACAAAACAAGATGTCATTAAGCAGTTGGAAGGCATGCCCTCATAATTAAGAAAGGAGAAGGTTTCTATTTGGGTAATGAAATCTGTGGCTCCAATTGAGCATTTATTTCATTAATATTTATCATGTGCCTACTGTGCGCCAGGTACCTCATGAACTAATCCCATTAAACAACAAAAACGTTTCCCTAATGTCAAATCTATTGGTAATAATAGCTCCCATTAACTGGACACCGACATGCTGCCAAGCTTGTGCTAAGCATTTTACATACCTGCCTATCCTCACAAGAACTCTAAGAAGTAGGTCTAATTGCTCTCAACGTATACATAGAGTGAGTAACCATCCCAAGTGTGTCCGAACTGAGAGTTTTCCAGGACACAGGACTTTGAGTGTTAAGGCAGAGAGGTCTCAGGCAATGTACTGGGAAATGAAGAAAGTGAGGCTGAGTGTGGGTAAATGACCATTCCAGGGTCACAAAATCAGCAGGTGGCGCCCTCGGAATCCAACCCAATGCCACCTGTTGCCTGCTGCCTCCAGGCTGCAACCTGATTGCCAAACCTCCCCTTGAACTCAGAACACTAACCACTTCCCTTCCCTGCCACTTCCGTCCCACCTTCAGCCAAGCACAAAAGAGCTGACCCAAACACAAGAGGTGACCCTCTCCCTGAGCTTGTAGAGCTGTCAAGAAAAAACCCGGTGGGTCCGAAGGGGATGGGCTTGGGTGACCCTTCAGGGGCAATGCCACTACATAGTAGCAGTTGTTTTGATTCTTCAACACAATGGCCCGCATGCCCCCTTCAGCCCTTTCTCCAGGCCGTTAGAACTTAATTGCCTGCAGACTGTTTCTCAGCCCTGGTCACACATTAGTGTCACCTGGGGAGTTTGCAACATACTGAAGCCTGCACCATCCATAGTAGAATCTGTAGGAGTGGGCCTGGATGTAGAGCTTCTTTTTAACTTTTTTAAAAACTGAGGTTATCTTTTCTGCAGACGAGTTAATGAATATTATTATAAAGTTCAATGGATTTTACATAAGTTCACACTCATATAACCACTCGCCAGATCAAAATACAAACTATTTCCAGCCCTTGGGAAATTCCATTATGGGCCTGGATATAGTTTTAAACCCCCAGAGATGATTCTAATAAGACCTGGGCTCTAACCCAGTAATATGACCCTAAGTAGGTCATTTACCCGCACTCAGATTCAATCGGATTGGAACGCTACTGGTGTAGAGCCCAGATCCTCTGCAGCCAGAGACGATCCATTTTCGAAAGATGGCGGTGGCTACAAGTTCCTCTCTCACAGGACAGAGAAGGGAGAAAAAAATAATCCTCAGTAGTGCCTCCCGCTGTGTTTATTTGCATATATTCTTCTCCACAACACAGTGAGCATCTTGAAGGCAGAAACTGCATCTTTCTGAGAGCCTAGCAAAGGGCCTTTGCATAGTAAACATTTATCAAATGGAGAAAAAAAAAAAAGTAGACGTGTACTGGGGAGTCACGTTTGGTCTCCATTTAGGTTCATCAGGTTTCTCTGGGAAGGCAGACAGAGCAGCAGTCAGTCCTTTTTGCAGTGTCTGCTTTCTTTCTTTGACCTAGAAAGGGCGAGTTCAGGAAAATGTTGATTCTGGGGCTTGTTCTCTTGCAGAGTTCACATTCGGTCTGTGCATAGGTGACACCAATGACTTGTAGTGTAATCCTGCCGTGTTGAAAGCTGATGTCAACCGCTAAATGGGGGAAAGCAGGGTGTCTCGATGGTGATGTGTATGTATGTACACGTGCAGCCGGAAAATAAGCAGAGGACTCAGGAAATTGATGTTGTACTCGCAAGAGGCCACCGACACTTAGGAATGATCCATGTCGAATGCACATTGAGCTGCCCTGGGTCACCGGGGGAGGCGTTTTTTTTTTTTTTAATGTATAAAACTTACAAGTTTGAAAAATATGTATTTAGCCTGGAGGGCAGTTAAAAAGACTTTACTGTGTCAGTGTCCCCAGATCATTTATACATTTTTCTGCCCACATATTTTATTCATAATGTCTATTTTATTCTCCTTTATTTTGTAAACTTGGTGTTCGACATTACGGTTTCTCTTAGAAAACAACCCCATTATCTGAACCAGACCACATGACTGTGGATCAATGAGAGAGCAAGGTTTAAAATCAGCACGACGTTAAGCACCTGGGAGGGCTTCAGGGTTCTGGCTTGAGTTTATTGTTATATCATTCCTGAAGTCTTGCATCAGGGCAAGAGGTGGAGAAGAGGGATGTGGTTTTAACAATGACAGAACACTCAGGGACAAAAGACTAAAGGCCATTCAGGTTCTTCACATGAAGGGAGGACTAAGATTTGCTCACCAACTAGCAGAGTGCTCACATCACACCACCCCCTAAAATGGCAAATAGAGCAAGATACAAATCATTTGCTTCTCACGAATTCTCTGGGAAGCCCAAGAGCTCTTGGGAAATGACTGCCATGAGTGGAGGGCTCAAACCTTGTATTTATTCAAAGAATGACTGCCGTGTTGCTGTTAGGTCACACAGATTGCTAGGCTACTTCAAGAAGTGTTCCTACTGAAATCGGGTTCTGGGCTAAAGATGTGACAATTTCAGGATATTAGCTCTTCTCTCTGCCCTTCCACCCTACTTCCATCCCAAAGCATGCAGAGCCCTTGATTGAATGCAATGAAAAAAAATGAATTTATCAAAGAGGAAGAGAAGGAAAGAGAAGGGAGAAAGAAAAGAAAGGAAGAAAAAAGGAAGAAAGGGAAGAAACCACTGTACATTAGTCAAGTGCTAATGGGAGAGTTCAGGAGAAGGAATTTTACAAATAAGAAGAAAACATTTTATTCTCCAGGGCAACAAGCATGATATGTATTTCCATTATATTTCATACACATCTCCCAAATTCTCATGCTACCAATGGAGTGAGATCGCCATATTAACATTGCTTCTTCCTCCACTGTGTCTGTCTGGCCTTTGCAACACACATGTGTCAGCCAGGAGATGTTGGATCTCAGTGCATCTAACCTTCCTGTCATTCAAAGTCATTTGAGAGTGGAAAGACTAGGAACCCTCCTGACTTGGAAGGACATTTGCAAACCTTCCTTTAGTGTGTTCTGTGCAACATGAATCACAAAACCTAGGAAACAAAAGCAGGGAGGGCTCATGATCAAATGAGTATGGATAATGCTTTTATCTCCATCTCATTATTGGTCATTCCCAGTGGACATGAGCAAATGAATAGCTCTGAAAGGCCCTGAAATAAAGAAAAACTGTTAAGCATCTAACATTGTAACTCCCAACTCTATCTGACCATGGAACATTTTTTTCTCCACCTGGAATTCTTTTAAACAAGTATTCTAAAGAACATACTTTGAAACAAAAGGCAAGAGCCCAGGAGACAGGAGACTTGATTAAAGACTAAATTGCCCTTGTGGGTCAGCTAGTCCAACTTTTCATTTTATAGATAAGAAAATGAAGAAACAGAAGTTGTATGGAAAGTGGAGGGTCACAGAGGCAGAATTAGAACCAAATGACCCAGGATAAATGCATTTACCTCTGTGGACCTCAGTTTCCCTGTCCCTATTGGACTAGATCAGAGGATATCAACTGTTAGTCCTGAAACAGTCTCAGATGTGTCACCAAATTCTGAATAATGTATGTATTTGTTGCCTGTTGCTGTATAACTAATTACCCTAAATTTAATGGCTTAAAGCAATCTGTTTATTATTTCACAGTTTCTGTGCATCACGAGCTCAGGCACCAGTTAAGTGGGCCCTCTGCATCAGGATTTCACAAGCCTGAAATCCAGGCATTGGCCAGGGCTGCAGTCTCATCTGAGGTTTGACTAGGGAGAGATCCACTTCCAAGCTCTCATACATTGTTGGTAAAATTCATTTCCTTTCAGCTCTAGGATTGAGGGCTCTGGTTTCTTGCTGGCTGCTGACTGATGACTACCTTCAGCTCCTAGAGGCCATCTAGTATTAGACCTCCACCATATCATGTTCCCCAACCTGACCACTTAACCTCATCAAAGCCAGCAAGGGAGAAAGAGTCTCCTTGAAGATGGAGGTCACCATCCTGTGCATTATAATCATGATGTGACGTCTCATCACCTTGCCATATTCTGTTGGTTAAAAGCAAGTTACAAGTTCCACACACACTCAAAGACAGGGGACTACACAAGAACAGGCACATCAAGAGATGGGGATTACGGGACCACTGTGAGCTTCTGGCTGCCACAATGTGCAAAATTTATTTTTACTGAAAATGAGTATACCATTACAGAGTGTGGGGTAGTCCATTGTGCTGAGATGATCATCTGATATGCTGTAAACCAAGGTATACCTTGCAATAAGCTAAAAGTAAGGATTATAGCACAGAGCAGAATTGCATCTCACAAGGTGTAAACTTCTAAAAACAGCTCGTAAGAGGAAAATTGCCAATAGTCAAAATGACCATTAAAAATCTTTTAAGCCATTCATAAAGCACAGTACACTTATTTTGTGTATTACTATATCGTACATTAACTTGAACTGTAATTCTTATGCAGCTGAAGTTTAACAATTATTCAGCCGGATTGAAGGAATGTCTATTCCAGAATCAGGGCATTCAAACCATCCTGCCTTAATACAAATTTCTAACAGTAAAGCAAATATGGATGAAGATATTAAAGCATCTAGCCTCCAGAGGTGATTTCATTCTGTTTTTAAAGTACGCTTCAGAAATCTTATGACATGCTAATGGGTTTGTTTGATTGGTGAGTGTTAAATGAGATAGAACACAACAAACAAATCAGCCCTCAGCCTGGCACACAATAGGCAGTGAATTTTTGCAGACTGTAAATGTGCACCTTGATCAGACACTCACACACATGCACACTGCCTTTTGAAGAGCTGCAGAAAACAGCTTGGCCACATGTATCCTGCTTGTCTAAGTTGTCATTTTCCCCGGTAGTTTCCGAGCAATTCCCACTCTCGTGAGCACTGTGCCCATCTTCATGAGGAGATTCTATAGTCAATGCCTTATTTGAATGAGCAAACAAGACATCTTACCTGTAGTCAGGTGTGGTGGCTCACGCCAGTAATCCCAACATTTTAGGAGGCTGAGGTGGGATGATTACTTAAACCCAGGCGTTTGAGACCAGCCTGTGAAACACAGGGAGATCTTGTCTCTACAAAAAATTAGCTGGGTGTGGTGGCACATTCCTGTAGTCCTAGCTACTCATGAGGCTGAGGTGTGAGGATCATTTGAGCCCAGGGAGTTGAGGCTGCAGTGAACTATGATCCTGCCACTGGACTAGCCTAGGTGACAAAGGGAGACCCTGTCTCAAAAAAAAATAAAAAAAAATTTAAAAGACACCTTACCTGTAATGATGCAACTCCACTCATAGGACAAGCCTACAGTAAGGGCAGATAGTATGTTCTGGGGGAAGTGAGTGCAATAAGTATGTCTCATAAGTATATAAGCACATAAGGACTGGGCAGCAGAGCATCCTACTTAGCAACGTAGCACAATCACCCTGAACACTTTTACAAATACCTGGAGACATGGAGATGTTGTAATGGAGGCTGCCTGGTAACTGATCGCTAACTTGTTCAGTTTGGGTGAAATCTGCCACCAGCATGTCTGTCTTTTGACGATATGTCACACACACCAAAATGGTGCAAAACCCTGAATGGCAGTGATTGTTCCCTTATCCTTCCTGCCCTAAAAAGAACTAGGGTTCTAAGTCTGGTGTCAAAAATTCAAAAGCGACAGGAGCCAGGCAGGTAACATATATGAGAAGAGAAGACAGTAGAGAGGGAAATGGAGTGGGGTGAAACGGCAGCAATTGCTCTATCACTCTAAAAGAGTTCAGATTTGGAAACTTCTCCAAGCACTGCGTGGGTGAGACAGAACAGGTTTACAGCTGGATTCAGCCAATGAGCACATTGTTCCAAGTTCTTAATTAAGGGCCTGCAGGTGGCAAGGTCTGTTTATATTCTCCCCCAAATCCTAGATTTTAAAAAAGGAAAATATGATTACCCTGTGTGGAAACAAAATAGGAGATTTTTTTGTTGGCCTGACCACATTGAATTATTAGAGATTTGGGGTGATACCACATTCATTCTCTAACTTGTAGCCAAACACCTCTGGGCAAAGTTAGGAGGAGATAAGATTTTTATTTTCATTTTCTTTCCATGAAGGACTGTCTCTCAGTAACTCTCACTACTGTTAGCCCATCTGGTTATAAGTGAAATACAGATTTGGAATATCATTTTTATCTGCACATATTTAAAATGTAATGTCCAAATATTATGCTGTTTGAAAAGAGACACCTGTCCAAAAAATTCCCGGGAAGGTTTCAGAGAGTGCACTTAAGCTCAGATTTAGACACAAGTAAAGCTCATTTTTCATTTAGCAGAAACCTTCAGACTAGCCAAGACTTGGAATACATGCTGAACATTTTGCAAATACAGCAATGCCTCATTTATTTGACGTGGACTGTTCCATGTAAATGCATTTTCCACATAACTGAAGCCTATCCCATTGCACATCAAATCATACATTTATTTTAGCCATTTTGCATGGGAATGTTTCTGAGAGTGCATTACACACTTCCCTACCTCCTTAAATAGAATATGAGAAACATAATTTAATCTTTGCTATCTGACTCAGGGTCATAGTTATGAATATCAAGTATTGGGCTGTTCTGGGCTGAAATAAAGGGATGCCTTGGGGTCCCTACAGCATAAAAGGAGTTGTTTGACTTCATTATGCAGGAGCTGAGGTTTCCACGTTTTTTGAGAGCATGCCCACCAGCTCTCCATCTCATCCTTCAGTGCTCTCATTGTACCTAAAAGTTCTTTTGTTCCCTATCTCTTTAAATTTGTCTCGTCTATGGAATAGGAAGGTAAAGTGCCTTACTTGGTTGACCAGAAACCCTGGGTTATTTTCCCATTTTTAATACAGTCTTGTACTTTGTTAACCTGCACAAGCTACTTGACCCTCGTGGCCTCTGTTCCACCATCAAAAAATGAGAGAATTAAACACATTCTCTAAAATCCACCAAATCTGCTTCCATTTGCATAATTTCACGTGATCTTTGGCTCTGAGATGAACAGACTTGTTAAAATTGTGCTTAAACACAGAGACTCTGGGTCCCAAGTGAGCACTTTAACATCCCTGTTAGAAGCAGAAGTCATTGGCTGTGTATTACCTTATTTGTTTATTGGTTCCATTATATTTTACATTGTTGAAGCTGTCAAAGATGTGACCACTCAATAAATTGAACTACTATGCTGGCCATTTGCAGTGACTCACGCATATAATCCCAGCACTTTGGGAGGCTGAGGCAGGCAGATCGCCTGAGGTAAGGAGTTCAAGACCAGCCTGCCCAACATGGTGAAAACCCATCTCTACTAAAAATACAAAAATTAGTCAGATGTGGTGGTGGATGCCTGTAGTCCTAACTACTTGGAAGGCTGAAACAAGAGAATAGCTTGAATCTGGGAGGTGGAGGTTACAGTGAGCCAAGATCACACCACTGCACTCTAGCCTAGGCAAGACTCTGGTGAAGGAAGGAAGGAAAGGAGGGAGAGAGGGAGGGAGGGAAGGAGGAGAGGAAGAGAAGAAGGGAGGGAGGGAGGGAGGGAGGGAGGAAGGAGAGGAAGAGAGGGAGGGAGGGATGGAGGAAGAGAGGATGGGAGAGAGAATGAGAAAGAAAAGAAAAAGGGAAGGAAGGAAGGAAGGAAGGAAGGAAGGAAGGAAGGAAGGAAGGGAGAGAAAGAAAGATGCAGTTTCAGTTATCTATTGCTGTGTAACAAATCAACCCCAAACCTATCAGCTTAAAGTGACAATGGTTTGTGATTTCTTTATTTCTTTGATTCTGTGAGTCAGGTTCTGAGACAGCTGTGCTTGGTGGGGCATGACCTGGAGAAGCTTCCTTGACTCATCCACCTGCTAATGGGCTGAACTAAGAGGTCAAAGAAGTCCTCAGCCGCGTGCCCGGCTCTCCATGCTCCTCCGCCTGATTGCTCTCCTTCAAATCTTCTTATAAACGGCCTCATTTCATAATATAGTCCTAGCTTTCATTTATTTATTTGTTTATTTATTTATTTTTGAGACAAAGTCTCACTGTCTCCCAGGCTGGAGTGCAGTGGCACAATCTGAGCTCATTGCAACCTTCCCCTCTTGGGTTCAAGTGATTCTCCTGCCTGAGCTTCTCAAGTAGCTGGGATTACAGGCTCCAGCCACCACACCTGGCTAATTTTTGTAGTTTTAGTAGAGACAGAGTCTCACCATGTTGGCCAGGCTGGTCTCAAACTCCTGACCTCAAGTGATCCGCCTGCCTCGACCTTCCAAAGTCTTGGGATTACAGGCGTGAGCCACTGTGCCACACCTACGTCTAGCTTTTTTGCAACATCAGGGCGGACTTCCCCAAAGGAAAGCAAAAGCTGCTGAGCCTTTAAAGGATATTCCAAGAATTGACACACTGTCACCTCTGCCACATTTTCTTGGTCAAGTCACAACTCAGAGAGATCCAAAAGACGGAGACGCAACTCCACTTCTTGATGGGTGCAGTTAGTTCCACGCATGTGCAGGAGGAAGAGGAATTAGTGGCCACCATCTTTGGAAACCACTACATGGTTAAATACATCTTCACACAATACTTTAGAAGACGAAAGGTTTTCTTTCAACATCTAAAGTATTAATTAGTTTTGATGTGTGTGCCTAATCATTTTCTTAAGTAATGTAGATTTGGTAAATAGCACTTTTCCTCTGGGAAAGGAATAAAAAAACAATCCACATTTTTAATTGGATCCTTCTCTTGAAGTGAATTCCAAGTCTGCATTTTCTCTTGTAAACACACAGCAAACTTTCCACGTTTTGATCCTGAACTTGGTGAATCAAAGTGAAATCCTGGGAAAGGAAACATTACCTCTTTCTGAACTTTCTGTATAGGCATGCTTGCCTTTGGTTGTTGTCAAAATTCTTTGAACGTGTTTGCCCAACAAACCAAATTAAGTAACTGCGATATTCTGTGTGCTCCCTTGACAAGGGAAGATAGGTTCCTTTCTCCTTTAGGTTTTTGTGGATTCCCTTTTTTTGTTTGCCCTGTTGTTCATTTGTTCAGTTATTTATGCAGATTGTCTCAGCATAGTCTATGTGTCAGGTTTTTAAAACAGGCAGTGAACAAGACAGACATCGTGCCTCTCTCATGGAGCTGATGTTCCAGCACAGAAAGCAGATAATAAAGAAATAACTAATCCATTGTAATTGCAACGATTGCTACAAAGGAAAAGCATAAAGGATAGAAGCTAGACTGTAGGGGCCTGCCTTGGTATGAGAAATACACGGAGACCTCCTAGAGGAAGTGATGTTTCAGCTGAGTTCTGGAGGTGGGTGGGTGTCCCATAGGTGAAAGGACCATCAAAAAAGTTGCTGAGGAGGAAGGCATTCCAAGCAGAGGGAAGAACACATAAAAAGACCCCTTGGAAGGAAATGGATGCTCGTGGGTTCAAGGAACTGAGACAATCCAGTAACAGAAGCAAGGATAAAGATGTGTGTAATATTTTAACTGAAATAGCTATTTAAAAGTTGTGAAAACTTAGGCATAATACTCAAAAACTCTGAGACTGGGCTAAGGAATAGAAAGGGAAATGGTGACTCTAACCCTCTGTCATCCCCACTCACGAAGAGGCACAAACGGGAATCTCACCCACCATCTGGCTAATCGTCATGGAGCTTGTAAGTGTATTGATAACCTCTCTTAAGTGCCAGGCGTCGTATTACGTGCTGGGAGTACAAAGATGAATAATAACAATAGATTCACAGAAAAGATGAATTGACTGAGTGAAAAAGATAGGACCCTCTAGGAGCCCTCGGTGTACTTCATAGGGACGTGGCGTTGGAGGATGGAGGAGTGAACCAGGCCCTGAGATGCAGGCAGAGAAATGATGAAACAATTCAAGGGGGACGGTCAGGTTAGATTAAGATCTTCAGCAGACCCGAAGACTGATCAGGTTACTATGCCCTTCTCTTCTATCGACATGCATTTCAAAATAGTATTTTTATTTTTAAAATGACAAAAAAGGCTGTGCACTAAAAATAAAATAACTGCTTTCTAGGTTTTTTTCTTTTGAATATGTAATTTTGGGTAAGTTCATCAAAGCTGAACTCATTTTGTTATTTGTTTACTTGTTTATGTAGAGATCTGGGAGCCTCACCTTATCGATGAGCTAAGTACCTGTTTGCCCTAACTTTTGGGCTCTTAGCAAAGACTTCAGCGTAAGAAATGGCAGAGAAGGCCGGGTGCGGTGGCTCAAGCCTGTAATCCCAGCACTTTGGGAGGCCGAGACGGGTGGATCACAAGGTCAAGAGATCAAGACCATCCTGGTCAACATGGTGAAACCCCGTCTCTACTAAAAATACAAAAAATTAGCTGGGCATGGTGGCGCGTGCCTGTAATCCCAGCTACTCAGGAGGCTGAGGCAGGAGAATTGCCTGAACCCAGGAGGCGGAGGTTGCGGTGAGCCGAGATCATGCCATTGCACTCCAGCCTGGGTAAAAAGAGCTAAACTCCGTCTCAAAAAAAAAAAAGAAAAAAGAAAAAGAAATGGCAGAGAAGGCAGATTAATTATACTGGGGTCTTGGGGTGGGGTGGGAGAACAGTAAAACTTCATACAGGAGGTGTTAATTAATCTTTACCTTAAAAAGTGATATGCTAGTTAGGAAAAAGATTCTAATTGCTATTTTTTTTGAAGTCACTAATATATCAGAAGCTTAAATAAGAGAATTTACTTTTCTCTCACCTAAACCATCCAAATACAACCAGTTCCATGACCAATGTGGTGGATTCACAGTATCGTGGTCTCCGCCTTCTTTGATGTCATTGCTCTGCTGCCCTCAACACATGGCTTTCATTTCATGGTCTAAAAACAGCTGCTCAGCTCCCACCATTACATCTACATCCAGTCTGCAGAAAGGAGGTAAGGAGATAGAAGGAAAGCATGCTGTTTCTAAGGTTGCCACCAAGTTTTGCTTACTTCCCATCGGCTAGACATAGTCACATGGTTATGCCTAGCTGCAAGAAACGCTGTGTGCTTTGGGCTTTAGCTGAGTGGTCATGTATAGTACCCATCCAAAACTCAGGATGTTCAACCACTAGAGGAAGCAGGGAAGAAGCAACGAGCAGCTGCTGCCCCAGATGGCAGCGGGGGAAGGACAGGATGGGGCAGCTAAAGACAGGAGCTTTTAAGGAGCTTATGAGAGTTGCCCATGAGGTTTTACAATGCCCACTTCACAGAAGAACACCGAAACACAGAGAGGCTAATGTAGATAAAATGGCACCACAAGGCTGGTAGTGGAATTGCTACCACCATAGAGCAGGCAATAAAAAATTCCATCAAATAATAAAGCCCAGGAAAAGCCCTTCTGATTTTCATTATCACCATGCACTAGTAACAGGTAATGATAGTGTCAGTGATTGGTGACAGTATCAGCAACCAAATACTCCTCCTCCCTGGGGCCACATTCTCAGTGCTCCCCACCCCCATGCCATGCCAACACAGGAGGAGCTGGCAGGGAAGCCCAAGGTACATTGAGCCTGAACAAGCAGTAGGGCAGGTGGAGGGCAGTGGGGCAGACTTCATCTCTATCCACCCGACATATACAGATAAACACACACACATAGATACACATATACATGCATGCCTTCAAACGCATGCGCATACACATGCACATACATATACACATAGGCACATGTGCACACACATACATATGTACACCCCTATACATACACACTTAGGCACAGGTGCACATATACACATACACACACATATTCACACATACATGCCCACATATACACGTGCAGACACACATACATATACATGCACACATATACGCAATGTAGACACACACACACTTCTCAATACTGGCTGACATCTTTGCCATCGATTAATAAGCCCTATTCCCTAAACCCAGTGGGTTCTGGTATTTAAGTTCGTAGAGTTAGATTTTGTTCAAATGCTGACTCTCTCATTTTCTGTATCTGTGAGTCTGAACATGTCAATGAGTTTACAGTCTATCTAGACCAGTGCTTCTCAAACTTCAGTCAGCAGGAATCAGAATCACTGGTGGGCTTAACACACAGACTGTGGGACCCCATCCCCAGAGTCTCTGATTCAGTGGTTCTGGGTGGTGCACAAGAATTCGAATTTCAAAAAAATTCCCAAGCGAGGTCGGTGCTTTTGGTCTGGAGACCACACTTCGAGAACCACTAGTCTAACAGCAGGGAAAGAGGTTTTACCTTTTGTGTCAGGCACTGCAAATGGTCATAACAGAACTTGACATCATGGAAAGCTATGGGAGTTTTAACTGATTTTGAAAACAGAAAATGCATACTAATAACACATTACATTATCTACTGACTTATACTTTTCACTTTTCTTTCACAAAGCCTAAGTATTATTAACACTAATAATACCTAAGCCTTTTCACCAGCTCCACTCAATTTTAAGCTGAACAAGACAGGAACTAGTAAATATCTGGAGTCAAAAATACCACCTGTCCCATAATGATGGCCCAAAGCATATTTGTTGAATGCATGCATTTATTGAGATCTTACGATGGGCAGGTTATTGTGCTGTACACTTTATGGGCATTATTTCCATTCAACCTCAAAATAACTATGAGTGGGTTCTGTCATTGGTCTCACTTTACAGATGGGGAAACAGAGACTCATGGAAGTTAAGCCAAGGATCATTTATCAAGAGGTGGCCACACTAGGATCTCACCCTTACTCTGCGTGACCCCAAGGCCTGCTCTTAATCATTCTCTCTTGTGGGGTCAGCAGCCTGCAGGCCAAATCCTGCTCGCTGCCTGTTTTTGTTGAACCCATGAGTTCAGAATAGTTTTACATTTAAAATGGTTGAAAATTATAAAAAGCATCTGAATAAAAGAAAAATATCTCATGACACGTGAACATTGAAATTCATATTTCCATGTGGCTCAATAAAGTTTTATTGGAAGCCAGCCATGCCCATTTGTTTACCAGTGTTTACATAAACATTACAAAGGACTTCTTTCTAGGGTTTTTTTTTTTTCTTTAATATGTAATTTTGGGTAAGTTCATCAAAGCTGAACTCATTTTGTTATTTATTTACTAATTTATGTAAAGAGTTCAGATGAGTCATGCTCTCATTGCAGAGCTGAGTGGTTGCTACAGCACCTCTGTCACCCACAAGGCTGAAACTATTGACTATCTGGCACTTTAGGGAAAAAAGTTGCCAATCCCTGCTTTTTTGGTGCATGTCATCCTTTTCATAAGGAGAAATTGCTCCAGGTAAAAGTCATCACAATAAATCGTTTCTTTTATTTTTTTTTTTAATAACACCCTGTTTCAATGAGCTGCCTACAATCCCACCATTAATGCTTCAGTGTTTTGGCTTAATGCTGGCTTCAAGTAGTTCTTTTCAAGAAGCAAATACCCCTGAGAGCAGCAGCTCATTATTTAGCTAATAACAGTGTGAGAAAGCAGTGTGGTGTTAGCAAAAGGCAATGGTCCAAGGAAAAGTCCACCAATATTCCCAAATGCAGCAATGTCTAGTTTTCCAGTCTAATTTCCCAGAGTGAAAGAAGCTCATGTAGTCCAGGCCAGGGTACCAAAAGATTCTTGCCAGGCTGAACTCCCTGGTCTCAGGCAGGATATGCCAGGGACTTACTTATCCTATTTGCTAGATCCCGAAGAATCAAAGATAAGGATTAGAATGGTTGAGTTCACACAGAGAATTGTTGATTATGTTTTATCCTTTTAAATATGTGTAAGTCATAGAAAGCTCTGCAGTCAAAAATATTGATTGCATTGATCTCTGCCGACCACAGAAGCATGGGGCTCATGTGGGCTGCAGTGGAAAGGCTGTGAAATACTTAAAATAAAGACGTTATCTGATGTAAGATGCTTTCCTCCTCCTCTCCCCTGCCCCGGAAGCAAGTTTGAACTGAAAATGCACAAATGCCAGTCAGCAAAAGGAAAAAGTACTTTTGCATCTCCATTTGAACATTAGCATGCAGACCTCGAGTCCAGCAGCACGTTCCAGGGCAGCAAGAATACAAATTTCTGCAGCATGCATGGATTTTACAAGAAGTGTGTCGGAGTGAATTGTATTACAAGGCCTGATGAGCAATGTTGGTTTTCTTACAGAGAGCAGCCCCTTTATCATTCAAAGGAAAAAAGACATTGCTGATCAAAAGCCCTCTTTTTGCACGTGTAGCCCCTGTTCTGGAGCAAAGTATTTCTGCATCATTCCCTTACTCAGTTCATCAGCCCTCTGTTCTGCAAGGTGGAACCCCTACTCTGGTCAGCCCCTCTGATGAACGTTGGCAACAATGTCTATGGCCCTGATAAGTATGTAGGGAAAGGTGGACATCAGTTTGAAGGCTCTTTGGTGGCAAAGATTTTCATCTTGTTGGTCTTTCTCAGAGCACAGGGCCAGACATGTAGTAGGGGTTCACTCAGTGTATGTTAAACAGGTGACTAGATGAACAGGCTGAATGAAATGCAAGGAAGAGAAAATATAAGCTGGGATCAGAAAAATGAACAATTAACAGCCAGGGAGATTGGGAAGCCTCCAGAAACCAGGTGAGATTTGATCTGGGCCTTGAAGGATGCATAAAAGATCAGGAGATAGAGAGAGAAAAAGGCACCTTAGAAGGATCCTTTTAGCAGGAGAGGGCAAAGGATGGGTCTTCCCAAGCCCTTTCTGGAAATAGGCACTTTATACATCAATACAGCTGAGGCTCTCCATAAATGCACCCAGACCTTCCAGAATTACTGCCCAACAGCATTCAGAATGCACCAGAGTTTCATCCTGCCATCTTTTGCACGATTGCTCAGGGCCTGGCAATTAAGATAGTTGTTTCATACTGTGTGATGATGTGAAGAGCATCCAAGGAGTGGCAGCAGATCAGTCCCAAACTAGCTTAGGACAGGGCAAGCAGGTACAGCACAAATATTGCACAGAATTTGCCAGGTGAAGGGACAGAGGGAGATAGAAAAAGTCAGCATCACAGGCAGGAACATAGTGTAGCTTCCCTGGGAGAAGAAGAAATGGTTGCTAGACTCAATTCTTCTCAGCCTTTACTAAGCCCCACCAGGGCTGGACACCATGCTTGGCATGGGGCATAAAACAAGGAAGTCAGCATAGGGGGCAGTTTGGTACAGTTGGTGAGAACATAGCTTTGGAGGTAAATATTCTGTATTAGTCAATTTTCATACTGCTATGAAGAAATAAGACTGGGTAATTTATAAAGAAAAAGAGGTTTAATGGACTTACAGTTCCACGTGGCTGGGAAGATCTCACAATCATGGCAGAAGGCAAAGGAGGAGCAAAGGCACATCTTCCATGGTGGCAGGCAAGAGAATGATGCAGGGAACTGCCTTTTATGGAGCCATCAGGTCTCATGAGATTTATTCACTATCATGAGGATAGCATGAGAAAAACTCACCCCCATGATTCAATTACCTCCCACCAGATCCCTCCCATGACATGGTCCTTCTCATATAATTCAAGATGAGAATTGGGAGAGAATACAGCCAAACAATATCATATTCATTCCTTCATTCATTCACTCATCCTGTTCAATTAATATTTACTGAGCACCTATTATGTTCTAGGCACTGAGTACAGCTATAAAAAGGCCAAGTAAAGTGCTGCCCTTGTAGAATTTATGTTCCAGGAGAGAAATGCAATAAATACAGATTAGTGCTTATTGAGTACTTACTATAGGCCAGACATTATCTCCAATAATTTGTACATACATTAAATATAACATGTAAAACTCACAAGAAACCTGTAAGTTACTATGACATTCCCATTTTACAGATGAGGAAACTGAATTTCAGAGAGTTTAGAACAGGGATATAAGCATTAGCCTTCAGAGTCTGGTCTTTGACCACTGGGTTGTCCCGTCATAAGACAGAGAGTGACCAGGGTTTGGGAAAGGGACAGACAACTACATTTACTAATATGACCCAGTAAGCCCCCTCTGAGCAGTGACTTTTGGGCTGTACCCAAATGAGAAGGAACCTGCCATGGCTAGAGTTTCACGACAAGGCTGAGGAGTGGAATGGAACACAGCAGAGGGGTCGGCTGCCTGGATCTCATGTGGGCTCTGTCACTTGCTACTTCATGCGCTTAAGTGACTTAACTTCTCTGAGTCTGCTTATCCATCAGAAAAATGGGGACAAAAATCTTTAAAAGAATGAATGCAATGCATTCACCCAAAGCCTAGAGCGGAGCACTCAACAAATGTGGCCATTCTTCCTGTTAATGAGACAGTTGCCTGCTCTCCAAAATGTCACAATTGAGAGAGAGACTGACTGTTACTCTAGAGCAGGCGTCCCCAAACTTTTTACACAGGGGGCCAGTTCACTGTCCCTCAGACCATTGGAGGGCCACCACATACTGTGCTCCTCTCACTAACCACCAGTGAAAGAGGTGCCCCTTCCTGAAGTGCGGCGGGGGGCCGGATAAATGGCCTCACCGGCCCGCGGGCCGTAATTTGGGGATGCCTGCTCTAGAGTGTGGCTAGATACCAAATTCTCTCATTCCCCAGACTCACTGACATTCTGGGTGTGGTGCACTTCTAGCATTTGCTTTCCCTTCATAGAGAAAAAGCCCAACCACCCTTGCTGGACCATCAACCTAAACCCCAATGGCCAAGAATCTTTCTGAGCCTATTCGCTACCGTCATCATCACTGCCAACAGCACCGTCAGCATCGTCATCACCAATACGGTCATCATCTTCATTGTGAACCTTAGCAAAGCACTTACTATGTGCCACACTTTGTCCTAAGTGCTTGACCCTTGTTCTCATTCACACATCATTGGGAATCTCATTCACTCAACCATAGGCCTCTAAGGTTGGTTTATTATTTTCCCTGTTTTTCAGATGAGGAAACTGAGGCATAGAGATGGGGAGTAACTTGCCAACAGTCACACAGCTAGGAGGTGCATCTGAGCCCGGGCAGTCTGGAGCTGCTGGTCCTGCCTAGAAACAGTGTTTCCTACTATCAGGATTTTTGCCTCTGGGCAATATTTTCCTGCCACTATTTACATCCGTATTTTTCTTTGCCTCAATTCACACTTTTTATTTAAATGAACACTTTGTAAAACCACATCCTAGAGGAAAACCAGCTGTATTTGTCGTTAAAAGGGGATCACTATAACAATGAAAATGCAGTAACCAGAAAACTGTGGCATCAAAACCCTTTCTAGATGTGTTGCCGGTCAAAGGCTCAGAGCTCACAGCCAGCTCTTTCTTTGCAGAAAGGGTAGATAACAGGTGTTAGGGGGTGTTAAAAACACATCAGCACAAAGCTCACCCTTTGACTTCAACAGAAAAAATAAAAAAGAATTAAGAAGGAATTGTCCTACTCAACTACCTGTCTTCCTCCGGGGTTCCCTTCCACTTTGGGAGAGACTGAAGTAGAAGGGGTCTGGAGCTACGGTCAGGGGACATGTTTGTAACAAGCTGTGTGTGCTTAAGCAAGACCTTGTGCCTCCTCCCAGTGATGAAGACATCGTTCCAGTTTAGGGGCATCATCACCAAGAAGCAATTGTCTGGCCAGTGTGCCTGCATGATAAACCTTTCTCTAGACAAATTAGAAACATAAGTCCCAATAGAAATCCATGAAGATACATTTAGTGAATTTAAGAGACTCTTTCTTGGTCTGAAATTCATCCAACATTATGCATTCAACAATTTTTGTGGAATAACCACAATATACCATCACTCCAGTGGGCACCAGGTTTTCAATAGTGAGATTGTTCCTTCTTACTTTAGAAAAATGAAAATATCCTCCTTTTTTATTACACGATGCTGATAGTAATTCATCTTTCTCTTTTGTGTGTCCATCTATAGCAAAATTTAAGTTTGGTTCCTTATATAGTTTTCTTTCATTTTTTTTTCTGGAAATTTCACTGTTCTGTCTCTTATATCCCCAAATCGGAGAACTCCTGGACTAAGTGGGTCCCTCTGAGCTCAAATATGTTGGCACCAATTTGTGTAATGCTTTCTAGAAATTCCTAAGCCAGCAGTTACAAATTGAGTGAAGGGAGGTGGAGAGACCAAGCAAGTTGATGTCTGATGCCTCATCTCAAAGAGCATCTGCTTCTCACCTCTAGGGAATTGTTGGCATGGAACAATGTGGACCTGGCGATGCCCGATTTCATCTGGTCTCGAGAAGGCACAAGCCTGATTTTCATGGGGAGTCCCTGTGAGCTGAATCTAGCAGATGAGCCACAAGAAGGTTGCCATCCCCCGCTTTTTCTCGTTAACCATCTTGCCTTAAGTCATGCCACAGAGACAGGTGGTAAAAGGAGAGATGGGAGATGTCATAGAGAGAGCTCAGACTTTGGGCCAGTGGATCTCGGGCCCTTGCCATTCATAGCTGGGTGATCTTGGGCAGAAAGGACAAACTCTCTGGGACTCTGTTTCCCTGTCTGTAAATCAGAGATTTTTATTCTACTTTGCCAATGTTATTCGAGATCAGAAATAACGTCTAGTGTTACAAGGCAGAGGACAGTGATTTTATTTTGTAAGTAAAAGACTTGAGCAGCCAGGTGTCTGTAATCCCAGCACTTTGGGAGGCCAAGGCGAGTGGCTTACTTGAGGTCAGGCGTTCGAGACCAGCCTGGTCAACAGGACAAAACTCCGTCTCTACTAAAAACACAAAAATAAGCCAGTCACGGTCGCAGGCGCCTGTAATCCCAGCTACTCAGGAGGCTAAGGCAGGAGAATCGCTTGAACCCGAGAGGTGGAGCTTGCAGTGAGCTGAGATGGTACCACTGCATTCTAGACTGGGCGGCAGAGTAAGACCCTGTCTCAAAAAAAAAAAAAAAAAAAAAAAAAAAAAAGTGGCTTGAGTCCAGCTCTTCTGTTCCCATTCCCCTTGCTCATTTCTGGGTGCCACTAGCTGGCCTTTTTCTGGCTTTCTTCCTTCTCTTGAGCTGGTGACAAAGGCCCTGTGACTATCCAAGGTTCTACAGGCCCGAACTGCCACTGGGGAGGGTTCTGAAGCAAATGCAGGGAGCTGGGCCTTGTGTTTCCGGGCCTGGCTCCTCTTGAACCCAGAATTCCATATAAAGCTGTCTTCCTGACAGCAAGGCAAACACCCACATAAATGCCAGCCTGAAAGAAATCATGACCCCATCCCACCTACCACGGAAGCGAAACATCACCCTGTTCTCTTCCTGAAGCCCCTGTGTTTGGTGCTCATGGAAACCAGTATCTTTGGGGCTGTGAGTGAAAAAGCCCAACTCTTAGCAGATTTGCCTGTAGGGTGGGCCCTGGAAGAAGGTATCCAGCCTTTCCAGTTTGTCTGGGACTAAGGGACTTACTGAGATACCAGACTTTTCCATTTCAAACCACGAAAGTCCCAGGCAAATGGGACAAGTTGGTCACCCCACCCCAGATCTTGACGTGGAAAGAACATCTTGGCCTGAGAGAGGATTCTTTCCGACTCCAAAATGTCAGCACTGTGAGTCCAGGTGTGTTCTCGGCACCCCAAGCCACTCCTTGGGGCTGAGGCACCCTCTCAGCTGTGGAGCCAGTGTTGAGACTCAGAGGCTGGCAGATATCTGCCAGAACAGACGGTGCTCCAGGTGACTCTTACCAAATGACCTTCCTTGGTGACATCAATTTGCTATCTTGGCTTGAGTCCCTGCCTTCTACCTTGCGAAGTCTGTAGAAAGTGCCCTGGGAATATTCATTTGATGAATGAATGAATGAGTCAATGAATGAATGAATGAATAATGTACTTAAAGTTTAAAGATTTAATAGAAAAAGAAATAGGTTAATACATAAATAAATAAGTGAAAGGATGACTCAGCTTTAGTTTAAAGGATTCTTTCTTCCCATCAAAGCCACCCCATTTTCATTTCCTCTGAGGGATTTTTTTTTTTTTGAGTCTTGCTCTGTTGCCCAGGCTGGAGTGCAGTGGCATGATCTCAGCTCACTGCAGCCTCAAACTCCCAGACTCAAGTGATTCTCTTGCCTCAGCCTCCCAAGTAGCTGGGATTACAGGCACGTGCCACCACACCCAGCTAATTTTTTCATCTTTTTAGTAAAGACAGGGTTTTGCCATGTCAGCCAGGCTGGTCTTAAACTTCTAACCTCAGATGATCTGCCCACCTCAGCCTCCCAAAGTGCTGGGATTACAGGTGTTAGCCACTGTGCCCAGCCTCCTCGGAGGGTTTTATTATATCCTGGCGATCGCATCATTTAAGACCAACTGACTTGGAGTAAATCCTGGGCTACAGGGGCACAAGGGTGCAGCAAATCCTAGCTCTGACTTGTGGTCCCTCCTGACCTCTCCAGAAGCCCCTGTGTTCATCTGTACACAGAGCCGCAGGGGAGCTTCAAAGTTTCCTTCACTAACATGCGACGGTCATCCCTCTGTCTGGGCTCCTGTCACCCACTTCCACAGCAGACATTTTCTTTTTAGCTCCAGCCTTTTTAAGAGAACACTTCCACTCATAGAAATGTTTCCAGTGGTGGGATCCTCAGGTCCTGAAGCAGGGATCTACGAGAGAGGTTTCTGTGTCTCTGAATCATCGGAGAGCAGGCAGCCATCTCCACTGGCCACAGCACTCATGGCCCAAGGGCAGGTGGGTCCAGTGTAGAAGCCCTAGGCAGGAAGAGGGAGAAGGAGGCAGTTTCCTTTTCTATTTTTTGTTTTTTGTTTTAGAAAGTCTTACTCTGTCACCCAGGCTGGAGTGCAGTGATGCCATATTAGCTCACTGCAGCCTCAGACTCCTGGGCTCAAGCAATCCACCCAGCTCAGCCTCCCAAGTAGCAGGGAACACAGGCATGCGTCACTACGCCTGGCTAACTTTTTGGTATTTTTTGCAGAGATGGGGTTTCACCATGTTGCCCAGGCTGGTCTGGAACTCCTGACCTCAAGCGATCCGCCCACCTCTGCCTCCCAAAGTGCTGGTCAGATTCCTTTTCACCCTCAAAGCCTCTGATCACATGGCACCTCCTCTGTGAAGCCTTTGCTGACCTTTCAGGCAGAGCTAGTAGCTCTTTCTCCTGTGATCCTGCAGCACTTTGCCCATCTGCTATGATTTTTTTTTTTTTTTTTTTGAGATGGAGTTTCACTCTTGTTACCCAGGCTGGAGTGCAATGGCGCGATCTCGGCTCACCACAACCTCCACCTCCTGGGTTCAGGCAATTCTCCTGCCTCAGCCTCCTGAGTAGCTGGGATTACAGGCATGCGCCACCATGCCCAGCTAATTTTTTGTATTTTTTTAGTAGAGACGGGGTTTCACCATGTTGGCCAGGATGGTCTCGATCTCTTGACCTTGTGATCCACCTGCCTCGGCCTCCAAAGTGCTGGGATTACAGGCGTGAGCCACCGCGCCCGGCCGATCTGCTATGATTTTGATGCATGACAAAATGCATTGCCCCTACTGTTCTCATCCGTTAGCTCAGGAGAACCCTGGATCACGAACTGTATGTCCACGGCTCAGGCCTGTGTCAAGACAGCCAGTTTGGTGTGCAACAAAATCAGCTAGTTGTATTTGTAAACAATCAAATAGCCAAAGCAATAATAAATGGAGTGACCACAGTCAATGCGGGTCTAGCCACTGCAAAATGCATGAAACTGGCAGAATTCCTGAGGCCTAGTTATCAGGGAAAAGACTTGGCAAGTGGTATGGAGTAATCCAGAAACAGTGTTTGGCCTTGGTTAAACTGCATTGTGAACACAGGGACTGTGAAACTGGAGATCCGTGTTCTTCCACCAGAAGCATTTTATTTGTTCATGTTTTTTTTGGTTTTTAAATACTTGGCTCACTGTCATTTCCCCGAGTTGAGATCTCCAGCAGTTCCTGACTTGCCTTGGAACACTGCTCTGCTCTGTGCAGTTTCACCTGGGCTCCTCACATCCCTGAGGGGAGGGCTTGATGTCACTAGGGTATTTTCATGACTTTCCCAGAAAATCTAGATCTACAAAGTCATTGTCTTAATCATTAGAAAAGAGAAAGGCAGACAGGCAGTGCTGGGTTGAGGGTTCTGGGGAGGAAGCTGTGCATGTGTGTGTTGAACCGGGCCTGGGAAAGCAGCTGGCCGTTGTTCACGGACACCACTGCCCTCCAGTGGAGCACATGGCAGGTCAGCTCAGGGAGGGCCACTCCTCCCAGGAGCAGGGCTTCAGCGGTGGGCCAGGAGTGTCCACATCTGTGTTCCTGCCATGAGCTCTGCCTTCCAGAAGCTCTCCTTAAGGTCTACACATCGAATAACTGAGGCAATTGGCTGCATGGCGGGGGGACTGCTTTGTTTGTTGTTTCTTTGTTTGTTTTTAATTGTGTGACTTTTTTGTACCAGCAGAAATAGGAGAAAGAAAAGCCAACAAAGGCCCTCCCAGCAACCTGGGTATCTTGAAGGAAGTGTCTTATGCCTGCACCACCCCTGCCTCTTCTTTCTCGGCTTTCTGCTTTGAGAATGGGAGAGAAAGGACAGTGCTTGGCACAAGAGAATGCATGGCTAATGGTGGAATTTTAAATATTAGAGGGACAAAGACTTTTGTAGGATTTGTCCCCATCTCTTCACATCAGCAAACATTCCGTGATTGCCTTTGATATATCTAAGCAAAGGAACTTGGAGTGCTAAGCAAATGAAGACAAGACAGGGGCTTCTATCCTGGTGGAGTTGCACTGTTAACAGATAAGCCATCTCAGGTTGTAGAAAGATCTCAGTATTTGCAAACTTACCACTTGGAATTTAGTCTATTCCTCAGCAATGCCCATGATAGAGGTGCAGTAACTTATCTTTTTGCTGTACATGAATTTGATTTGTGCTGCAATATTAATGGGAAGGGGTGATTCAATTGGTCACTAAGTGCCCCTAGAGACCCTCCCCCCGAGCATCCACCTCCCAAAAAGTCTTTGCCTCCCTCCATGTGTCACTGTGTGCACCGTAATGCTGACGATGTGATAGAACAACTGTTTGGTCATAGGGATGTGCTATTAAGTTGGAGGAGGAAATATTATTAGTAAGAACTGGAATCTTATTGTAGAAAGGCATTTATAGGAAATGTGTGACTCTTGAAGAAAGTAAGAATTAGGAGGAATCCAGGAGCCTGTATCAGCAGACCTCTGTTCACAATTTTAGTAATCCGGGAAGATCTTACGCTACCTACCTTGCAAACTGGCGAAAGGTAGCAGGTCTACGATTATAATTATCAGAATTCTCTGAGATGAAAATGAGCTCCTGTGATATACAAGTTCGGATGTCCTTGGAAAGATCTAAGGAGGAAATATTTGCAATAGAGCTTGTTCTGGAAAATATTTGAAATTGAGAAGTTCATGGAAATCGCACATGCAGCGGGATATGTATAAAGTCTGGTGAGGACATAAATGAAAGTGCCTGTAAGCCCACATTCTCAAACCACACCAGATATACAGCCCCCGTTAGTGAGACCACGCTTGACCACCTATATTTGTTCATTCTGTTGGGTAGAATTTATCAAACCAGAACACACAGGTCACAAGTTGTTCCTTCAATCAAGGAAGCTCTCCTCATCATCTGGACACTGGCTGTGGAATGTCAAAGAGTTCTCAGGCCCCTGAGTAACTAATGACGTATAGCCATTAACTCTATTACCCATTAGAAATGACAAATGCATTGGTCCAAAACCTACAATGCTTCCTGGAAGACCCTCCAAGTGATGTAACAAGGGTTATCTTCCAGAGATGTGATGTTAGTCCTATGGTTGCCTGTTTACTCATTCATTGATACAATAAATATTGACTGAGTCCTTGCTGTGTGACAAGCACTGAACTAGGGCTGGAGAATCATCAGTGAACAATCAGAGAAAGTCCTAGCTTGCAAGAGCTTAGACTCTAGTTCGAGGAGAGAAAATAAACAAGACCACTTGAGGGTATGATAAGAGCTTTGAGGGCATTGAAACAGGCTAAGGAGTCTGGGTGGAAACTGATTTAAAGAAACTGGCCAAGGAAGTCCTGACCAATGTGAAGCCTTTGTAGTGAGGAGTAGTCAGCCACAGGGAGAGCAGCAAGGCCCAACAGTCCAATGTGAGAGTGCACTTTGCGTTTCAGGAACAGAAAGGTTTTGTGACTGCAGCCTTTTTTTTTTTTTTTTTTTTTTTTGAGACAGAGTTTCGCTCTTGTTACCCAGGCTGGAGTGCAATGGCGCGATCTCGGCTCACTGCAACCTCCGCCTCCTGGGTCCAGGCAATTCTCCTGCCTCAGCCTCCTGAGTAGCTGGGATTACAGTCACGCGCCACCATGCCCAGCTAATTTTTTGTATTTTTAGTAGAGACGGGGGTGGTTTCACTATGTTGACCAGGATGGTCTCGATCTCTTGACCTCATGATCCACCCACCTCGGCCTCCCAAAGTGCTGGGATTACAGGCATGAGCCACCGCGCCCTGCAGACTGCAGCCTTTTGAACTTGGAAGCAAGTGAGAGGAGGTCAACTAGGGCTGACCACAGTGTAAAGATATGCAAAGTGAAGACTTGGGAGGCATTTAAAGCAGGGGGCTGGAGTGTGTGCTTGCTACATTCAGGGAAGATAAACCTGACAACAGTACTCACCCTTAGAGTCCAACACACTCTTCCATCATGACCAGTAGGAGGAAATGTGTGCCAAGATTGCTCAGTTTCCAAGATTGCAGGTTAACTCCCAGATGAAGATTGCAGCTTCATCTATGCTGCATTTTATTTTAAAATCCGCATAAACAGATAATCCCCCTTTGTTTGTAAGTAGTTGGAATCTCAGTACAGACTTATCATTTGTAATTTGGGCTCCTTATTCCTGAGCTACTTACATCTCAGAGACATAGTAACTTGTCTTCTCTGCAACGCTGATCAGAAAGAGTAATGTGAACTGTCCCGGACACCTGTGCATTAGCCAATGAATGATTGAATATTGATAAGCCTTTGATCATTTATTATTCTACATACAGAATCAATAGCAAAGCATTTTCTTTCTAATTTAGTGAGGAATTAGCCTCTTTCTATTCTAATCATAAGAGCATTAAAAGTTATATGGTTCCTTCCCACTGGTTGCCAGGAAGCTCATATACAAAGTGAATGGTTAATCAAAGTAATCATTCTAATTTTTATTATTAAGATATTTGCTTTATCCTCCTTTTTTAGCTTTTTTTATTTATTTCCTTTATATGTCACCTTAAATCTTTTTGTAACTAGAGGTGCAATATCAATTTTTTAAATTGCATGTTTCAAGCAATAACCCTAGCCTACTTGATAGATACTTTAGAAATTTTATATCCACCAGTGGCAGGGTGTGAATAGTTAATTGAATCAGCAATTAAATATATTATTATATAAAATTTCTAGAAAATGTTAAGCTTTGGGACTTTGGCCAAGAATTTATCACCCAGGCAAGTATTTCTACTAGAAAATCAGGTTCTTCCATAAATTCAAGGTCTGACTCTATTGCCATCAGAAGGGTTTCAAGCTTAATATAAACCAGGAATGTTTCTCGTCACTTGAATGCGTTTGCCAAAGAACTTCAACTTCTGTCTCCTTTCCTGTTGAACTTTAAAAACCGGAGAGGCAACTGTCTGTCGAGACTGTTTTGTCTAGAGCAGGGCTGGAGGCATGAATCCAGCATTATAAGTTTCAGTTCTTGGTCCCCAACTCAAAGCTATGGGAAGCACCTTCATTGTACCTTGTTAATTGCAAAATTAACTTTAAAATAAAAGAGCCTGTCTTCTCTTTGCTTCCTGTGAAGCAGGGTGTATGGGGGCAGTGATTATACACAGACCCCAGGACTGTATTTCTGTGATCTAGCATCGAAAACCATTTATGACTGGATTTAACTCCGGAAAGCCCTGCTTTCTCCTTTCCTCTGATCATCCATATCCATTTCAGTCTCATGACTCTGGCATTTACTGGCACAGCTGACTATAAACACACCACAGCCATTAACCAGATAATCATCCACATGTGGAATTTGGCCATAAACATGGGCCTTGCATCTAGACTAATTATATGGATAAGGTTGTGGGGGGAAAAAAGAAAGGAAAAATGCAAAATTCTAGAAGATATTCTAGATAGTTTTCTGTAACTTTTCTAAAAACCAAGAAATCAGCTAAAAATAGCAAGCAATTGATTTTTTAATAATATATCTAAGAGGTGTCCACTGAAGGAAAAGAGAGAAAAGAGAGGGCAAGAGAGAAAGAAAGGACAGAGCCAGACACATTAATGTGTCCCAAAATGTTAGTTTGTATCATTAACGTTTTGGGACACATTAATGTTCACTACAAAAATTCTAGATCAGAGTTGATAAACTGAAATCCTCAGTCCAAATCCAACCCACTGCCTGTTTTGTAAGTAAAGTTTTATTGGAACACAGCCATGCCCATTTGTTTACATAGTATCTATGGCTAATGTAATGATACAATGGCAGAGTTACAGAGACAATATGGTCTGCAAAGTCTAAAATACTTCTTTATTATCTGGCCCCTTCCAGAATAAGTTTGCCAGCTTCTGATCCAGATTTTTTTGTCTCTACCTATTTATCTTTTACATAGTCTTTGCACATTTTTTTTTTTTTTTACTTTTTGGCTTGAAAGAATTATAAATTCATAAGAAGTTGCAAGGAAACGTAAGACGAAGCCCCGGGCACCCTTCCCAAAGCTTCCCCCAGTGCTTGCATAACTATAGAACAATATCAAAACCAAAGCTAGTTCAGATTTCACCAGTTCACCTGCAATCATTTTGGGTGTTATGTAAGCTTTTAAACATAAAAGGGATGTAAAACGCAATGCCTTTAACTTTAAGAGTGTTAATAATGAGAAGTCCTCAATTGACAGACTAAGAGAAAGAAAAGTGAACAAGATTAGTGGAGCCTGAGAATCTCCTAAGAGTCCAGTATGATCCAACAGTCCTAAGAAAACCAGAACTATTTCCTCTATACCAGTAGTCACTCCTAAGTCATAATAGCCAGGACATTTGGGTGGAGATTCTATGTTTTATTTTCTCCTAAACTTATAATCCTCTCTACTTACTTTCTTCTGCCTCATCCACATCATCTTGACACTAAACAAAGAAACAGAAAGACAGAAAATGTGTGCATGAAATGTGACCAGGGAATCAAAGATGACAGAGCTTTGAAAAGGCCCAGAAGGACTCAAGCCCCTCCAAAGCAAGTGATTAAAGAGAAAGGTGACATTCAGTTTATTCAAATATGTTTATCTGACATCTGTCTGGGTTTCATCTAAAGTGTGTAGGCTCCTTCTGGATCCTTCCCCACAAGGGCCTGGCCTCAGTATCATACACTTTGCGTGGGATGAAGTTCTCAAGCCTCAACAGCTAAGGAAAGCTGCCAGGGTGTCTGGCAAACTGTGTTAAGATGGAGAAACACCCCAGCTCTGAATTCAGCCTGCTGTGAATTATAACCAATTGGTTATAATACATGGACAGAGTTACCAAGTGTCTGTGCAGTCTTTAGGATGTGCTAATGTTTGTGTTGAGTGAGGCTGGGCTAATGAGCCTAGGTTATAGGTGTTTGGGAGAAGTATGAATACAGTTGGTAGGGAATAGTGACAAAGCTTTTGTTCTGTTTTGTTTTTAACAAAGGCTATTCAAGAAGCTGGAATTATAAAGCCTTGTGGTCTGAGAAATTTAATAGGACAGCTTGAACGGAAGATAGTAACTAACTGGGGAGAAGCCACGGAAAGCTCTGAATCCTCTCCTGGGCACTGGAAGCTTGTGCCAGGAAAGCAGACAGAACTGAGGTGCTTGGTTCTTCCTCCAGGACCTGGTGGGAGCCAGGAGATGTGATGTGAGCTAGCACAGCTGGGCCAGGGCTAACCAGAATCCTGATACCGGTGGCGCCGCCAACCACTCATGATCTCTGAGGGGCGAGGGAAGAGGACCAACAGGAGAGCCAGGCAGGAGCCGGAAGAACGAGGAGCAGGAAGGAGCCAGGCATAGAGAATGGACAGCAGGTGTCAGACACTGACGTGTGTGGTAGAGGTGGTCACCGGGGCTCAAGGGGAGTCAGTCTCTCAGCCAGATGATGAATATTCACTGAATTCCTGCTGCATTAGTCAGAGTCCCCTAAGGAGACAGATGGCAAATTCAAATTAGGAGAATGTGTAAGGGTTATGACAACCAGAATGTTTTTCTAGGTGGAGCTGGGGAATGTGAGAGGACCACAGGGACGGGGCAGGAAGCCATTCCTGGTGGCAGTAGAGCTCTTGACACTCCTAGGCTCAATGGGCCAAGGGGAGTGAATGATGTTCAGAATCTGCAAATTGAAAGTCGTTTGGAGAGAAGGGACAGTGACACTCAGTCAGGGGTTGGAACAAGCTGGAGGCAAGTGTGCAGGGATGGAGCCAGGAGCACAGAGGCCCCATCTTCACTGCCCTCCTCTGGGCTCCCATTCACCGAATACATTCGAAACCAGAGGGCGAGGAGGCCTCCTGTGCAGAAGGCAGGGCGGGGAGGGCAGATGAGCTGGAAAGCATCCCACCGAAGATTCTGGCACAGCTACCATGGGCCAGGCACCGTGCCCAGCATGAGACCCACCCTGCTGAAGCCTGAGGGTAACAACAAATTGTGGTGACAGAGCCGAAGCCATGAGGAGGCCCCAGTGCCCTAGAATCGCCTAACAAGGGCAGCCCCTAGCCTACTCTTGGGGGTCCAGAAAGATGCTTCGAAGCCTTGAGCATTCTCCTAAAGTAAGAATGCATGGCTGGGCGCGGTGGCTCACACCTATAATCCCAGCACTTTGGGAGGCCAAGGCGGGTGGATCACGAGGCCAGGAGATCGAGACCATCCTGGTCAACATGGTGAAACCCCATCTTTACTAAAAATACAAAAATTAGCTGGGCATGGTGGCACACGCTTGTAGACCCAGCTACTTGGGAGGCTGAGGCAGGAGAATTGCTTGAACCCAGGAGGCAGAGGTTGCAGTGAGCCGAGATCGCGCCATTGCACTCCAGCCTGGGTAACAAGAGCAAAATTCCATCTCAAAAAAAAAAAAAAAAAAAAAAAAAAGAATGCATTAGCTAGGCAGAGAACAAAGAAGAGTGTCAAAGGCAAAGGTAGCAGCATGTTCAAAGGTCCTGGGGTGCAAACAGCATGTTTCAGGTCAGAGGGGAGAGGGCAAGAAGAATGAAAAAGACGAAAGCAGAACACAGAGGCTGATCACACGAGGCCCTGTAGGCTTTTTAAGGAATTCACACATGATCCTGTGGGAGATGAGAAGAATCCAAAGTATTTTAAATGCAGAAGGGATCTTAAAGGGTTTGTGTGTGTGTATGTGCACACACATGCAGGCATGCATGTGTGTTTGGAGTAAGGCGTAAAGTTAAAAGCCAAGTGGAATGAGGAGGTGAAACTGGAGATGCCTAAGAAGCCCGTGGAGTGTGCTAAGCTAGTTCAGGCTGGATTAGGGAGTAGTTAGCTTGTGTACCAACTATTTCCTTTTCTTGTGTAGTTTGCACTGAGAGATCTTTAGCTGCAAGATCAAAAGGCGCAGAGACCTGACAGCTATTTTCAAATCCTGGCAGATGCATTGTAAGAAAGGGGGACTCAATTTGTTTTGTGTGTCTAAGAAGCAACAGGCTGTTCCTTCAAGAACACTGGCTGGCAAAACCCGCTGCATCTGGTGCCAGCCTGGCCACTACCACATCTTCTTTTACTCCTTCCAACAGGCCGCGATCCTTCCTTCTTTCAGCTCCTGCATTAACTACACTGGTGTGTGTGATTCTCTCTCCCAGGTCTTCCTGGGGATGCCTCCTTCTCAGAACTCAGATCTCAGCTCAGAAGGTCTCTCCCTCCTCTATCCCATAAGCTCCACGAGAGTAAGCATGCCATGTGTCCTGCTCACTCTTACATTACCCTCAGTATCTAGAAAAGAGACACTTATGTTGTGGCTGTTCATTATTTTATGGATTGAACAAATTTTTTTAGAGTTTTGCAAAATCTGATTAAACTACTTAGGAGGTACTAAGTTTCCTAATCTTAGAGGTAAAGAAGTAGAGACAAGTTAATCAGAGAGAGCGTTGAATTCTAAAAGAGGCTGGATCATGGATTGGAAGCACAATGAGATGCCTTTGAAGAACAATTTTATTAAGCAGATTTTGAAATGGGGAGATGGAGATGTCCTGGTTGAATGGGAGGTGGGAGTCCCAGAGCACTCCTCCAGGTCTCTCTGCCAAATATGGTCTGAAACCCTTGAGCTACACAGCTCTTATGTTTCCTTCTTAGCCAAGATGCGACAACTACATCTCTAGCGTGGGCAGGAAGATGACTCTGGCATCTCCACTTGGGAATGGATAAAAGCCACCATCTCAACGGCCAGATCACTGGGAGAAAAATCTCTAGGCTAGAGACTTCAAAATGGCAGTCTACAGGATTAATTCAGACCACAGATTGGTGCAGACAATATTTGCAATGTTCTTGAATTTGGCCAGTGTTCTTGGCCAAAATCTATTGACTACATCCAGATATTCCCACACACCAGAGTGTCTGTTCATCCTGGGTTTGCCTTCCCTCATTCATCCATGTACTCATTTATTCATTGAAACGTGTTGATATAATAGAGAACAAAGCAGATATAAATGTTGTCCTAAGGAGTTTGCATTCTAAGGGTAAGACATGAATAAAAAATAAGTCATGGAATGCATCAGACAGTAGGCCCTGAGAAAAATAAAGAAAGGAAAAAACAATCGCTTGTGGGAAGGAATTAGTGAGGTCAAGGGATACAAGGTGATAGAGGGTCTCACTGTGAAAGGAGTCGTCTGAGCTAAGGTCTGAGGAGGTGAGTGTGAAAGCCATGCAGACATTGAGGAAGGAGCATTCTAAGCAGGGGACCAGCCAGTGCCAAGGCCCTGAGGTAGGAGCACACCTGGTATGTTGTAAATGGGGGAACACTGAGGGAGTCAGCATGGCTGAAGCAGGGTGGAGGAGGCAGGGGGCTGCAGTCAAAGAGAAAATGTGGGGGTAAAGGCTCTGACTGGAAATTGCACACCCAGTGTGTGGGCAAGGGAGAAGCATCGATCTGGGGCCTTGTAGAGACAGTGTAAAGAACTGGCGTACTACTCCAAGTGAAATGGATTTTGAATAGAGGAGTGACATGGATTTACTATTTTTAAAGAATCCTGTGTTGAGATTCTTGTACCATAAGTACAAGTACATGCCTAGAGACCAGTTAGGAGGCTGTGGCAATAACCCAGGTGAGAGATGACTTCTTAGACCAGTGGTCCTCAAAGTGGGCGGTTTTTTTTTTTTTTTTTTTTAAGAGATATGGTTTCTCCATGTTGGTGAGGCTGGTCTCAAACTCCTGACCTCAGGTGATCTGCCTGCCTCAGCCTCTCGAAGTGCTAGGATTACAGGTGTGAGCCACTGCACTCTGCCGAGGTGGGGTTCTTAAGCAAGCAGCATCAGCATTGCCTGGAAAGTTTTCTTAAAGCAAACTTTCTGGTCTCACCAGAGACCTACTAACCCAGAAACTCTGAGGATGGAGCCAGCAACCTGTGTTCAAATCAAGCCTTGAGCTGGTTCTGACAGACAGTAAGATTTGAGATCCACCACTGCCTTGGACAAAGATGGTAGTCATGGAAGTGGTGAAAGAGCTTGGTTCTGGATGTTTTAAATATAGACTTGGACAATAGACAAAGGCTAATAGAGTGGGTCCCTAAAGACAGGATCAGACGTCTCCGGTTTGCCCCTGGCCCCACTCAGTCCTTTATGTTCCTCCCTGGACCCTTTAGGCATTTGTCTTTGTCCTATGCCCTAGACCGCTGGATAAAAGGGGTAGAAAACACAATGGGAATCCCAAACACTTCTATGCAAAAAATTGCCCTGGGTCATTCCTTCTGCATGGAATAGTTGTCTCAATCATTCTCTTTTCCAAGTGTGAGAAGGGAAAAGTGAAATGTCTGTCCTGAGGCTTTGGGGAGGGGTGTTGAGGAAGGGAAGGAACCAATGAGCTCATGGTTTCCTTTTTCCAATCTGGCTCCCCTTTCCCAGAGGGAATACTCAGGGAACCTGCTGTTACTTCTCACAAGCACGAGAGAAAAATCACTTTCCAACCTCATCTGCCGGGCAGCAAAAGTCTTAGCTGCGAACTGCAGTTCCTAAATGCAACCCTTATTAAACATCACTATCACATTAAGCCCAGACAGTGACCCATTCTGTCGCCTGAAAGAATCCGCAATTAACATGGGGAGTCTTATCAAGATATTAACGAGTTGGATTTTGAATTCCTATAATATTTTCATCTGTTTTTTTGAAAAACTCATTCAACCTGCATTAAGCTTGGCAAGTAGATTCTGCGGGGTGAGAAGTGACAGGATTTGGGAAAGCTTTTATTTTCTCATCAGGTAAAATGCAAGCATATGGAAGATTCACTTTGTTTTAAAAGAAACTTTCATTAAGAAATGAAAGGTTGAGCCCGTAACCACTTTGTTACAGGATGACTGAGCTGTAGGAGAGAAGATGAGGGTGTCAGGAAGAGAACGTGCGCTGCCCAGGAAGGCTGAGAATTTCCACCACTTTCCCTAACAGGGCTGGTTATTTCATAGCTTCATGCCCAGGGAAATCACACATGCAAATCAGACACTCCAAAATACACAGAAGATTAAATCAAGTCAATATTTGGTTTGTAGCTAGTATGTTGTATTAAATCTAAGAAGCTGTGGATTATAGAATCTGTCATTATTTAGGACCTTTTCCATGAATAAAACAAAAAGAAAAATGCTCTGAGTTCATTGTAAGATCTCATTGATTGGAAGATGCATTCTGATTTTAGTGATATTAAGATGTCTGGAGGTAGATGGTCCAAGCTGATGGGTAAGCGCAGTGAGACCAACACACACCCATGTTCTTTTCACCTCTCTGTATTCCATCAGCCTTAGCTTCCATGTCTTGTCCTTGTGTCTGCAGCATGGTGGTGGATGTAACATGTAACATGCAAGAGGAAAGAGTGTAATCAGCCAGGACCGTATCAGAGAAGTCGCAGAACCATTTGTAGATATCTCTCTCTCCTCCCTCTTTCTCTCTGTATATATGCACATGTGTGTAATGTATTATATATCTATGAATAGATCTGTGCACATACATATATGTATGTGTACATACCCACATACATTCCATACTTGTGTAAATAAATACAAATGCATATACATATATACAGAAAGCAAGAGAGAGAACGAGGTTTACACAGTTGTGTGGCATGGCTGGGCAAGCCCGACACCTGCAGGACTGGCCAGCAAGCTGGAAGCTCACAGGCAGGAGCTGAACTTGCAATCCACAGGCAGAATGTCTTCCTCAGGAAAAGCTCCCTTTGGGCCTCGAGGTCTTCAACTGATTGAATGCACCCTGCTTGCATTGTTGAGGATAATTTCCTTTGCTTAAAGTCAATTGCTTATGGACTTTAATCACATCTAGAAAACACCTTCACAGCAACCCCTAGAGACTTACTGGTTGAATACTGAGGGACTATTGCCTTGCCGTGTTGACTCATAAAACCAACCCTCACAAAAAGTGCCATGTTTTTTTAAAGGTCCCTTCTAACAAGGTTTTGCCTTTTTCATTAGGGAAGGACCTATTCCCTCTGAGTTTCACTGGACAGAACTATGTCACATGACCACCCCTGATTGCCATGGAGGCTGGAGCTGGGGTATGTAGTTTCTCAGCCACCATAGGAGGGATGTACCCAGGGTTGGCAGCTGTGAATGGATGCTAAGTGAGCCAACCCATAGGATCTTCCATGACCTATTTACTGAATGTCTAATGACAACAAGAGACTGAACAACCACGTGTGGCTCAGATTCAATTCTTGTTAATCACTACCAAAGATAATTAAATAATATTGACTCCCAATGTGAAAAACTCATTTCCCTTCCATGCACGGCAGCGGAAACTGCTTTTCGATGTAGAGTAGGGCTATAGAACGCCTTTTAAAGTGTTTAGGCTAAAATGGAAACCCTCTTAAAGAAAAATATTTAGAAAGCGGCTTAGTACTAGATGTACGCTAAAGCAGACATTGGGAAACTGTCATGTGAGTCGCTTATGCATGAATCACTGATTAGAATATAGTTCTTCAGTGCTTCCCCTAGCTAAAGCACAGGATCAATGCTATGTTGTCCACGTCCCTGGCCAGGCAGCATGAGATGTGGTCGTGAGAAAGTTAGAAAACATCTCTGACCCTCCATTTCCTCACCTGCAGAGCAGGGACATGCCATAGTGTGGCCATGAGGTCAAATGTGGTCCTGCAAACTCCTGCAAGGTATCTGGCCTCTCGAGGGCATTCTTCAGCCATGAAGTTATTGTTATTGTTCCATTCATAATTTATCTAAGCAAAGAGCATCTCTGCATGATTCTTTCCACATAAATTGAAGGGTTTTATTATAAAAAGAGTGATGGGCCTGGGTTGGAGAAGGACTTAACCCTACCAAGCCATAACGTTCTCCATCTAAGGTGGGATGATGAGAACAATGGAAACATTGGTGACACCCATTCACCTCTTCAAGGAGGGTCTCCTGTGATGACTGGCTGGGTCCTCCCTACCAGAAAAAGTAACACAATTAGCATTCTCTCTTCCAAAAGGAGTTGTTCAGGCACTTCATGGTTAAATAACTCGTCCCAGGTCAAACAAGTAGTAACTGCCCATACTAACTTGAAATCAACAAGGTGACTTTGCCTCCTGGGGGGCAGTTGACAATGCCTGGAGACATATGTGGTTGTTATGACTTGGAGGGCAGGGGCAGTACTGGCATCTGGCAGATAGACACCAGGAATGCTGCGTAATGTCCCACAGAGCATGGGACAGCCCACGCCCCACAAGAAAGGAACACCCAGCTCCAAATGTTGGGAGTACTGAGGGTGAGCAGCCCTGTGCCAGAGTCCCTTCGAGCCTGGTCTCACAGGTTTTCATGAGGGTCAGATAAGGCCAGCATTCTGCAAACCTCAGGCAGGAGCCAGGCATGCATAGGCAGTGATCAGAAGCACTGAGGAAGCCTTCTTAGCAAAGTACAGACGTGTTGGCCAATGTGTAAACTTACAGAAGTGGGTTCCAAATCTCTCTCTCTGAATCATTGGCAAGTACAACAGAAGACAAAGAACTAAGCTCAGTGTAGTCACCAAACTAGCTGTGCCCCACCTTGTAAGTTAAATACTCAGTCCACAAGCTCAGGTGAAGAGGAAATGTAACATTCTCTCATTTTTCTTCACCTGAACTTCTATTTCCAATCCCTATTCTTAGTGGCAGATACTTCATCTTAGTCCATTTAGGACTCCTTCCTCTTCCAAGAGATACAGCTAATACTGGGCCAGACCCTATGCAGGGCGTAGTGGGCATATTCAGGCCAGGGAAAGAGGGTTCATTCGACAAGGTGGCTCTAGAGACCTGAGTTGTCCCCAGCCTTAAGCTCTCACAGCATTTTCTGGTTGCCAAGGGCCAGGGCATCACTGGCTGTTCCTGAGTTACCTTGAACCCTGAAAGGCCTCATCACATGTATTCTGCTGTCAGACTTGAGAGACAGCTATGTCCTTCTTACACTGGGGCACATGGGAGCTCTGTAAGGTGGCCACAGCTAGCCATATGATTTTCAGGGCCCAGTGTAAAATGAGCATTCAGGGTCCCCTGTTCAAATATTAATAGGAATTTCAAGGTGGCAAATTGCATGAAGCCAAGCGCAGAGCCCTGTGCAACTGCATGGGTCAAATGCCCATGAAGCTGGCCCTAGAATGATCCTCAGGCCCATCTAGTGAGACGCTCCTTTCGGCCACTGTGCTGTGAATCGTCCCCTCCTGCACTGGAGCCCGGGGAAGCTGGGGGACTTGCTGCTCTCCTGGGCACTGCTGGGGGAAGGGATGCAGGTTTTTGCTACTCCTAAATCCATGCAAAACTATTAGGATTTGCATCATGTCCCCTTCCTATGGAACACCAGGCAGCATCTGACTCCCCAGGCCACCTGCAGCTCTCATCTGCCGCCCACATCCCGATGTGTGTCTGCTCGGGCCCAGCACGGAACATCTTTAGTCAGGCCTTTTCCCTTGCCTGAGTTGTCTTAGGAATCTTGCTTTTGCAAAACCTGCATTTGTTCAACTCAAATTCCTTTTCTTTCATTTTTGGTGTGATTGTCTCTCCCCAGAAGCAATAAATGCTGATGCCTGGTTGGGAGGAAAGCAGACAATGTGGGAATGCTAGGATAAAACAAGGTGATTCTTCAAAAAATTATTGCACAATGTGCCATGAGCCCTACGTCATCGTCCTTTCAAAATATTCTACACTGGTTATTTCCAAAGACAAAGAAACTCAGTGAGGATTGCATGGGAGAAATTGTGATGGGCACTCCTGCAAAGGACCCCCATGTAGGCTTTAAGATCTCACTTAGATTCTCTCTCTTCCAGGAAGTCCTCTCTTATTTCACCCAACCTGGGGTAGTTCATCCTTCCGAAGCTCCTGTAACATAACAGCTTTGACTCTAGCCCTCTCTTTCTGTCTTCTTTGTCTTGTAGGCATAAGAGACAGCAGTGACTAATGGGACAATCACCAGGCATGGGAAAGGGATGGAGATGGGGTAGGCCCTGTATCTGTGTTCGCTTGGACAAGGGGCCTGAGTTCTCCAGACCTCAACTTCTCAATCTGAAAAAAAAAAATTGAGTGCAGTTATTTCTATTCCCCTGGCTTGTTTCTTGTTGTGCTTGTTGTTGTCATTTTTAATTTTTGTGATTATTGTTATACAAGTTTTAGGTCTGCTATTAGAGTTAGGCAACTTTAGGCCAAGACCTTATTGAGCTGTATGTTCCTAGCCCCCTTTTATGCCAGCACAGAGGACAATCCCTGGCACATAGCAAATGCTCAGTAGTATTTGTTGGGGCAGTGAGTAAATTCCCAGCCTCGGTTTGCTGGTCCTTGAGGAGGTAGATACGAAGTCAGAACACACAGCTTCCCTTATCCATCTCCAACCGCCACCCTTCCAGAGCATTTGCTGAGCTCACTACCAGAGAACGAATACAATAACGTTTATTGGGATGCTGAGTTGTGTCAGACTCTGTGCTAAGGTTGGAGTGACCAATAATCCCAGTTTGTCTGAGACTGAGGGATTTCCTGGGACATAAAACTGTCAGTCCTAAAACTGGGATAATCCCAGAAGAAGGAACAGTTGGGCACACTTACTAAGACTTTTCATGTATTATCTCTTTCTTTTTCTTTCTTTCTTTCTTTTTTAATAGAGATGGGGTTCTCACTATGTTGACCAGGTTGGTCTCAAACTGCTGGCCTCAAGCAGTCCTCCCATCTCAGTCTCCCAAAGTGTTGGAATTACAAGCATAAACTGTGGCACCCAGGTGCATTGTCTCTTATGTATTTTAAATACGCTTTGTTTCTTAGAATAGTTTTTTATTTATTTATGTGTGTATATATATATATATGTATATTTTTTGGTGGAGGCGGGAAGCAGGGGGACAGAGTCTTACTCTGTCACCCAGGCTGGAGTGCAGTGGCGTGATCTCAGCTCACTGCAACCTCCACCTCCCAGGTTCAAGCGATTCTCCTGCCTCAGCCTCCCAAGTAGCTGAGATTACAGGCGCCCCCCAGCACATTCAGCTAATTTTTATATTTTCAGTAGAGATGGGTTTCACCAGGTTGACCAGACTGGTCTCAAACTCCTGAGCTCAGGTGATCTGCCCACCTCAGCCTCTCAAAGTTCTGGGATTACAGGTGTGAGCCATCATTCCTGGCCAGAATAATTTTAGATATACAGAAAAATTGAGACGCTTGCCCAAAGAGCCCCCACATGCCCCACACCCAGTTTCTGCTTTGTGTAACATCTTAAATCAGTACAGTAAATTTTTCACAGCAAATGAACCGGCACTGATGTGTTACTTTATTTGTTTTCTTTTTTTATGAGCTAAAATCCATACTCTATTCAGATTTCCTTCACGTTTCGCTAACGTCATTTTCCTGTTCCAGGCTCACACCCACAATACCACAACGCATATACTTGCCATGTCTCGTGTCTCCTTGGGCTCTTGTTGGCTGCAATACCTTCTCAGCCTTCTTTTTTTTTTCTTTTTTTTTTTTTGTATTTGATGATTTTGACTGTTTTAAGGCATAGTGGTCAGGTATACTGTAGTATCTCATTTAATCCTCATATAAACCTTAAAGAATGGATACTATTGCTCCAGTTTACAGATGGGGTTGCTGGCACTTAGGTCCATATAACCAGCAAAGGGTTGAATGGTAATTTGAGTTTCCACTGGGGGCAATGATTCCTTAATAACATCCATATCATAATAACTGTTACCTTCAATCCTTGTTCTGTTCTGTCCCAAGTACCCTGCAAAGAAGCCTGTACAGATGACATGATTTCATCCTCACTAGCAGAGTGGTGTAGAAGCTCACATGTGCTCATTTTACAGATAAGAAAACTAAGGCCAAGAAAGGCTAAGTCCCAGGTGCAAGTCTTGCAACTGATAGAAGAATGTAGACCCCAATCCAGGGCCTCTGGAATTCTTTATGCTCTGTCTTTCCAGGAAATACTTCCTTCCTACTAAAGACTGATCCGTTTGGGGGACTATCCACCCCTACCCCCCACCATGGAATATCTACACCAGGGTGTCTCAGACTTGACGGTGACTACTCATCACCTGAGGATCTTGTTAAAAATGCAGATTCAGGCCGGGTGCGGTGGCTCAAGCCTGTAATCCCAGCACTTTGGGAGGCCGAGGCGGACGGATCACGAGGTCGAGAGATCGAGACCATCCTGGTCAACATGGTGAAACCCCGTCTCTACTAAAAGTACAAAAAATTAGCTGGGCATGGTGGCGCGTGCCTGTAATCCCAGCTACTCAGGAGGCTGAGACAGGAGAATTGCCTGAACCCAGGAGGTGGAGGTTGCGGTGAGCCGAGATCGCGCCATTGCACTCCAGCCTGGGTAACAAGAGCGAAACTCCATCTCAAAAAAAAAAAAAAAAAAAAAAAAAAATGCAGATTCAGTAGGTCTAGGGTAAGGCCTAAGGACCCGTATTCCTTCTTTATTTCTTTTCTTTTCTTTTCTTTTTTTTTTTTTTTTTTTTTTTGAGACCGAGTCTCACTCTGTCACCCAGGCTGGAGTGCAGTGGCACAATCTTGGCTCACTGCACCCTCCACCTCCCAGGTTCAAGTGATTCTCCTGCCTCAGCCTCCAGAGTGACTGGGATTACAGGCACATACCACCATGCCCAGCTAATTTTTGTATTTTTAGTAGAGATGGGTTTTCACTTTGTTGGCCAGGTTGGTCTTGAACTCCCGACCTCAAATGATCTGCCCACCTCGGCCTCCCAAAGTGTTAGGATTACAGGTGTGCCCGACCATGCCTGGCCAGGATCCGTATTGCTAACAAGACAGCAGGTACGGCCACACTGGGAGTAGCAAGGCTGGACACTGTCTCCTACCTCACATTTTCCTTTCTTTCCAGTACAAACACGGTAACTGCTGTATAGCCACACAAGACAGTGGCCAGAATTCTCAGGTCACTTGCTGACTCTCTGGACTTCCAACTGCCAGCAGGTAAACAGAAACCTAGGCACTGAGAAATCCCAGACGCTATCAATCCGAACGACCAATTGGCAACTCCAACCTCTCCGGCAGGGTTTTAAGAAATAAAATAAAATAAAATAATGAGCCCAGGTGAGGCTCATTAGAGCCAGCCTGGAATTCTGCCAGTGCTGCCACGAGTTTTATGCCAACTCTTGATTTTCACATCAGTGGCAGCACTGACAAGGAAGCTGGAAGGCAGGCTGAGATTAAGCTTTGTACCCATGGAGCCCTCTCCCTCCTCCCCTTCCAGGAGCTCTTGCCACGAGGTGAGACAGTTGGCTTCATCAAATCAGAACTGGCTCGTGAGTAATTTTCCACTGTCCTCCCCTTTCTAACAGGCTGGGCCCCAGGTGATCCTAAAAATTAAATAAAGCTCAAAAAATGAGACACTTAGGAGAGCTGGGCATGAATAGCCCATCCCCTACTCCAGCAGAATTCTTTACTTCCCTTGTCAATTTCCTTGGAATTCCTTTGGGCCTTTGACTAGTGGCAAAGTTTCACTCCAGAATCTCACAGCTCTGGAGTATTTCTGCCAGAGGGTCCCAGTCCCCTGCGTGTTTTCTTGTTCTCATGCAAAATTTAAAATGGGCAACAGTAGCCAGTGCTGTCTTTTCCCCCTGTAAATTGAGATATTTACACTGATGCAATATTTTCAGAATAGGAATCTAGGCTGCCTCTCAAGCTTCCAGATACTTCCCAAATTCCAGCTAAAAATTCTTATCATCCTCCTCCTCCTCCTCTTCATCATCATCATCATCATCATCATCATCATCATCCCATTATCATCACTGTCATCACTGGGGATTTACTGCATGTTAGGAACAAGCTTGCATTTTGCCTGTGTTTTCCCAATTAATCCACACAACAAGGAAGGTCATATTGCTATTCTCACATTACTGAGGATAAAACAGGCTTAAGTAAAATAGCTTCCCAAAGCCACCCTACCACTGAATTGAGTTGACCATCCTATCTGCTTGGCCACTAAAGTTGAGGCAAAGGGCATTTTCACTACCCAAATCCCCCAAAGAATTTTGGATAAAAATTGATCGACTTACAGTTCTGGCCAAAAGTCAAGAACTGATCATTGGTTTTTATATGACAGAGAGACTGACAGAGAGAAGGGAAAAATCATTAAATTCACAAAATAATGCCCTAGTGGTTTGTAAATGAGGGCAAAAAATGGCATCAACAACACTGTATTTATACTAATCACTAAAAGCAAATGAACTCTAAGTGGCTATGTTAAAAGTACGTGTATGTACTAACCTAATATGAGAAAAAGTAACCCCATTGAAAACGTTAGAAATAAAGTTTACAAACTTCACTTTCTCCCCTGCACAATAGAACCTATGCCCTGATAAAAATCCACAACTTAGTCATTTGTTTGTTTAAAATGCATTTGTTGAGCATCTCCTATGAGCCAAGGAGTAAAGATTGTGTACAAAAATGAACTATATGAGTAGATGGACGATTCAACTAGCAAATGCAATGCACTGCGACTGACAGGTCTGAGTGTTTGTGTTTGAGTTATTTGTGTGCAAGCAACAGAAACTGACTGGTGAATCCTAGCAAGTTCAGCACCTCATGAGAAAAAAGAGCATCTAACGCAGATCTGAGGGAAGTAGTCAGGGAAGCCTCCTGGAGGAAGTGACATTTCAGTCGAGACATGAGGAGGAGGCAGAGGAACCTGTGCCAGAGTGTGGATGTGTGTTTTTGTGGGTATGGAGCAGGGCAGAGAGGCTGGCAGGCAAGTGTCCTCAGCAGGGGACAGCACACGTGAGATGACAGGGAACTAGGCACAGAAAATTCTTTCAGGAGGCAGTCACTGGAACCACCCCCACCACTGCCTGTTGGACACCTGGAAACAGCTCTTGGTGGTTGGGAGAAAGGGGGCTAAGTGAGAAACAACATCAGGGAATAACCCACATGAGGACTTGTCTGGTCCCCTGTCCCCCAGTGTAGACCATCAAAGAAACGCTATGCTGTAAGAAATCATAGAGGAAAGAGGTAGCACAAATTAAAACTCCTACTATCATAAGCGTCTAGCAAGCATTTTATGAAGCTTCCTTGCGAGGAACACTTCACTCTAGGAAAAACCCTCCTGGTTACCATGACTCAGAGAATGATCTGCAAAATAATTCACCAAATTAGAGTTTGCCGAGTGCACGTTTGTAAATCTGATCCCGCCTGCCCGCCCCCCCATTCTGTTGATTATATCTTTCATCCCCAAGAATGAGGCCAAGAGCCTCCTCCTTGCCCCTCCTCCCTCCCTCTGTAATCCTCACCCCTCATTTCTCTCCTCTCCCCACTTCTCAGCATTCTGCCACCCCTAAGGCGGTCGCATGATCATGCACTGCTTTCAGAGTTTATTAAAAACTGCCACCCTCCCTGCTGACCACTGGGCACTCCCAGCAGCCCCTGGGGCCATGGCGCTAGCAAGAGCATACTGGTCACTCAAGAGGGGTCATCCCACTCTGAGGACAGGGACCGCCTTGCACAAATAAGAAGAGTCAGCAAACAGTTAATGGTTTAATCCTTTGCAGAAAAAGTCAAGGCAGACTTGTGATTCTTGATGTTAATGAAGGTGTCACACATTGTCTAGAGAAAGTTGTGCCTGGCAATCTTCCCTTTTTCGGATGCCTACCCCAGTGACATTTCATCTCACATCCACCTTAATGAAATGCATAATTAACATATTCTAATTGTGCTGAGCGCTGCGATGATTTTGACAGAACTCACTTTCCATGTCTAATTTGATGCTAATTTAATCTGTTCCTCTCCCGCTGACATGACCTTTCTTGATTGAGTTTCACTGAGGAAATTTTTTGATGGATTGATTTATCAGCATTGCAGAGACAACAAAGGCTCAGGGTGCACGACAGAAAATAGGAAGGGAACGGCCCTCGAAGCCAGCACGCTCTGAACTTGCCGGCTGGAATGTCCTCTTTCCAGAGACGGCTTATCTGACCTACCGATGGAATTTGAGAAATGTGACATCTGTGTGTGGGTTTGATCTCTCCAGTAAAGACAGTAAATATCTTACTGTGGTTGTGAAGCTTTGCATGGAAAACTTCTCTAGGGCTATTCGAAGGAAGCTTAGGCTCCTCCTATCTACCAAAACCCTAAGCATGTGAGGCCATTCCACGGGTTGATGGCCTCTTCTGACCTTGCTTCTAGGGTAGAGTGTTTGCTCATTAGCTTTAACCAGGAGAAAGCACGAAGAGGCGGAAGTGCCTATCTCAAATTAAAATGGAGAAACGTCGAATCTGTGTAGATCATTGAGGGTGGGTTTCCTACTTTCAGATGTTTTGTAGATATCTACAAAAAGGGGGGTTGAACCTAGATCTTATGGAGGCCATTGTAGAATGTCCCCCAATACCCACCCCCAACAGGCACACAGATTGTCAAGGCTATTAATATAAACATCTCTTTGTCCTGTTCCTGATCTTTGAAGAAGTAGTTGCTCGGGAGACTGATGACAGTCTTGGAGTGTCCCAGTTCTCACACGGTCAAGTGGCTGAGGGCATTAGACTTCCTCCTCCTGAAGATACAGGGGTCAAAACCAGAACCATAGCTGAATGGGCTCCTGGGAGAACAGCCCCTCCCCGTACCTTATACAAAAGTGGCTACTTTTCAGCAGCTGTGAAGGCTCAGATTCCCAAGGGCTAGACCAAAATTCTTGGGTTTGGCACTATTGTCATTTGAAGCTGGATCATTCTTTGTACAGGTGGGTGGGGAGTGTCCTGTGCACTGTAGGATGTTGAGAAGCATCTCTGGCCTCCACCCACTAAAAGCTGGTGGTACTCCCTTCCTGAATTATGATGACTAAATTTGCCTCCAGATTGTGCCAGATGTGCCCTGGGGGGGCAAAATCACCACTGGCTGATAACTGCTTTAGCAGAGGGACAAGTGACAATGCCTGTGACCCCCACATGTCTGCATAGCTTACCACCCCCCGCTTCCTCTGCCTAGTGTCACCTCCTCAGCTAGACCTTGTCTAATGGAGCAGACAACTCTCTATCCACCCCCACCCCACCGCCTCATTCAGCTTCTCCCTTCTCCAAAGCTTATGTGACTACACTGTATCAAATATTGATTTATTTATTATCTGTCTCTACTCAATAAACCATAAGCTCCATAAGGCTGAGATCTTGCCCATCTTTTTTTACTTTTTTTTCTGACTTTTACTTCAAGTTCCAGGGCGCATGCGCAGGATGTGCCGGTTTGTTACATAGGTAAACGTGTGGCATCATTGTTTGCTGTACAGGATCAACCCACCACCTAGGTATTAAGCCCAGCATCCGTTAGCTGTTCTTCCTGATGCTCTTTTTTTTACTTTAATTATGGTAAAATGTACACAACGCAAAATTCACCATTTTAACTGTCATAAAGTATACAATTCAGTGGCTCTTAGTATATTGACAATATGTGCACTCATGCCACTGTCAAGTTTCAGAATATTTTCATGACCCCAAAAAGAAATTCCTATTCTTGCCCTCCTCCCAGCCCCTAATAACCACTAATCTCCTTTCTATGTCTATTGATCTGCCTATTCTGTGCATTTCACTTCAATGGAATCTTACAAGTGAACCTTTGTGTCTGGTGGTTCATCAATAAGATAAACATGAAGTATCCACATGATCCAGCAATTCCATTCCTAGGCATACATGCAAAAAACATTGAAGACAAGTGTTCTAATTAAAACTTTTATATCAGTGTTCCTAGAAGCACTATTTGCAATAGCCAAAAGGTGTCCATATGCTCATGAATGGATAAACAAAATGTGGTATATCTATACAATGGAATAGCCATAAAAGGGAATGAAATGTGGATACCTGGCACAACACGGACCAACCTTGCCCATCTTTTCATCATTACATTCTCAGTAGCAAAAAGGCCACCTGGCACATAGTAGGTACTCAGTAAATACAGATTGAATAAATGAAAGGCATTATGAAAGTAAACGAATTGAGGGTAGTCATGAACTGTGGATAAATAGTTAGAAGTGTCATTCACTTTAACCGTACTGCTTTTAATTTAGGGGGGATAAAAGAAAAAAAATAGATCCCCCTTGGAGGGCTAGGGGAGGGATAGCAGGGATTGTGGGGGATTGGGGATGGATAGCATTAGGAGAAATACCTAATATAGATGACGAGGTGATGGGTACAGTGAACCACCATGGCACGTGCATACCTGTGTAACAAACCTGCATGTGCTGCACACGTATCCCAGAAATTGAAGTCTAATAATAAAAATAGAAAAAAAAAATAGACCCTCCCAAAATAAACAAAGAAACAAAAATGAACTTGATATTGAGCTGGAAAATTTGGTGGAGGAGAAGATCACTATATGTGAAAAATAGTTGAATCATGTGGGGGAGCTGGTTACGAAAGTGTCATGATGGAATACTAAACTTTCCCTGCTTTCTGTTCTGTTTTGTTTTGTTTCAATGTCAAGCTCTAATTCTTCTTCCCAAATGTTTATTTCAGAAGCAGATACTGAGGGTATCCATAATAAATAGATATTTTCCTTCAAAGTACTCTCCTGGGAGGATGAAACATTTATTTCAAAGTGCTTGCCCTGACTGCAAAGATTTTTGTAAAATTTCTTCAGGAGCCTTCCAAGCCCCCCAAGGATACCAAGCTAACGAGATTATCATCATTATAATTACACTTCATCATAGACCAAAAGCAGTTTAACTCAGCAAAATGACCTGGCCTGCTTCACTAGTCTTTATTCTAAGTGGCTGCTGGCTTTGTTCAAAGGCTAAAATCTCTCTGCAAAGCCCAACTGAGCAGTGCCCAGGTGTGCCCCCAAGGCAGGGGCAAAGTGGAACATGTTCTAAGGGTCCAAGCTACTTAGGTCTCAATCCTTGCTCTAACTGAGAAACTGTGCCTCAGTTTCCTCATCTGTAAAGATTGCATAGTAATAAACCTACCTCAAAGAGTTCTCTTAAAGATTAACTTTGTTAATAATACATATGCCAAGAATTGAAAACAATGCTCACCACATAATCAAGTCTTTTAGGTATGAGCTCTTCTTATAAGAAATGTGTCTGAGCATTTTCAGTAATTGTGTAGTGGCCAGGTGTATAATCCCAGCACTTTTAAGAGGAGGAGGCAGACAGATTGCTTGAGTCCTAGAGTTCCAGGCCAGCCTGGGCAACATGGCAAAACCCCATCTCTACAAAAAAAGAAAAAAAAAATGAAAACTACATGGGCATGGTGACATGCACTTGTAGTCCCAGCTACTCTGGAGGCTGAGGTGGGAGGATCACTTAAGCCTGAGAGGTAGAGGTTGCAGTGAGCTTGAGATCACACCACTGTACTCTAGCCTGGGTGACAGGGTGAGATCCCACCTCAAAAAAAAAAAAAAAAGTGTAGCTTTCCCAGGTGAAGTCTGAAAGGGATACACTTGCTATTTTTTTAAATAATTATTAAGAAATCAAGTGTGCAGTTTTAATGCTTATCTTCAGTGGTGTATTCATTCCTATGACTGCTGTAACAAATCATCACAAACAGTGACTTAAAACAATACAAGTCATTATCCTGCAGTTCTAGAAGTCAGAAGTCTAAGTGAGCCTCACAGAGAAAAACTCAAGGTGTCAGCAGAATTAGCTCCTTCTGGAAGCCGCAGGGGATTGTGCCCTTCTCTATTCAGCTTTTGGAAGCTGCCTGCATTTTCTGGCTCAGGGGCCTCTTCCTTTAATTACTCCAGCCTATTCTGCCATCATATCCAACTAACAACTGATCCTCCTCCCTCCCTCATATAAGAACCCCTGTGATTACATTGGGTCTAATCCAAACCAACCTTCCTATCTCAATAATAATCATCCAAACCAACCTTCCTATCTCAAAATCTTGAATTTAATCACATCCGCAAAGTCCCGCTTACTATAGAAAGTCACATATTCACTGGTTCTGGGGATTTGGATGTAGACATCTCAGGGATGTTTATTAAGCCTATTACATATGACTTCATTTTAGGTGGAAAGTGGTTCTCAGTGGAGGATATTGATTTCTTTCTATCTCTCAGGGCAACTCTGTTGTGTCATTTTGAGAACAGAAAAGCAATGTGGAGTTAGCCACTGGAATCCAAGGTTGGCTGGACCTCTAGGATGGTGAAGTCTACTGTAGTTCTCTTCCTCAGTGGCTTTGTAAAGATTTTGTTGTGTTTGGCCAGCAACCCCGGGACTGGAGTTATTCAAGGGGTCTAACCCCAAACACATGTTACATGGGAGAAAACCAATTTGGCTATAAGTTTCATTGTGACATTGCATCCTACTTGATAGGTTTAAGATAGCACAGTCCCCTAGTACACCTGGCTATAGCACAGTCCCCTAGTACACCTGGGTAAAGTCATTCTTACATAGCTTCCATCAGGTCATGATTTTTGTTCTGTTTTCAGATATTTTTGCTGCACCCAGAGAAGTGCCTAGCACCTTATAGGGTTGATGCTGACAGTTTCTACAGTGTTTAAGGATAACTGTTTTTCACAAAGATGAAACACATTTTGTCTATTTCACCAGTATCCTGCCTGGAATATCCTATATTTCTCTGAATATTACCATAACCTGTGGCCATCTTGAAACTTCCAGCTTTTCCCATATAAAACTGGAAGACAGACTAGGAATACAATGTTGCTTCGAGCAATGCTAGCTCACCAAATCGTTTTCGTTAGAAAAATTCACTTCAATAAGATACTGGGCAGTTTTGATAAACCAGCATCCGGGGAGCAAAGCTGTTATGAAATGACTTACTTAAAGATTCCAGCCATAATTTTTGGCCTCAGAATATTTCTGGGTGTTTTTTCCTTTATCAATCTAAAATGAAAATGTAACATTTCAATTGCAATTCATTAGAAAGAAACAAAGAAGGGGCTATTTGCATTTGATCCCCAAATTGGACGAGAATAACTTTCGTCAGCATCTGATCTGCCAATACTCAGCTTTTTTTCTGAAATGTAAAGTAAATAGTCATTAATTCACTGGTTTCCCTTATTGAGTGAAACGGGTTTTTTTTCTGTCAACTGTGTTTTTATCCTAAATCAGCAATAGACTGTCACATGATTAAAAACTGGGGAGGTGGGAATTGCCATTTCCTTTGAACTCCAAACAAATGACAAACTTCAAAAAATGCTTGAAAAAATACCGCAGTATTATAACCCAAAGAATTTAAGATGGAGAAAAATATGAAGAAAATAAAGAATTATTTTACAAATGAATTCTAATGAAACAATATGTTGGTTTTAGTGTTTACAAGTATTAATTGATTTTTTGTCAACAAAGCAAGTTACATAAAAAATTAACTCACTTATCATCAATCCAAAATTTTGAAAGACAAAATGTAGCAGGTAGAATTCTAAAACTGGCCTCTCCAATTCCTCTCCCATGTTTATTCAAACACTTAGCTAAGTACAGCTTGTGAAGGGATTTTACAGATGTGACTACAGTGTCAAGTCAGTTCACTTAAAATAAAGAGATGATCTGTATCACACGAGTCTCATCCAACCACGTAATCCCTTTAAAATCAAAGCTTTTTCCCAGGTATTAGCAAAAGGAGACATCTTCCTCAAGGAGGAAAACAGGAAAAGAATCAAGGTCAGAGAGATTTGAGTTCAAATTTTTCACCTATTGGTTTATGACCTTTCAAAAAGTTTCCTAATACCCTGTGCTTCCTTTCCTAATTTGTACTACTAATCACTTCCTAAGTTTAATGGAAGGAATTAAGAGAGAGAATGTGCACAAAATACTTAGTCATGTGCCAGACACGTACTATGTGTACAATAAAAGGTAACTATTATTATTTTAGAAATCATTCCCTCTATAAGATTATCATTCACTGACTCTCTTGCAAACTGTGTTCTGATTCTAGAAACCATGTGAATTCACACAAAATGACACAGAAAAGCATAATGCACATGTGGAATATCTGCCATGTGCAAAGTTTGGTTGGGGCCAGTTCTTTACCCCTCTGCATTCCATTTTGGCCCCTCTCCCAAGCTCTTTTTCTCCTCTATTTACTGCATAATGACCAGCACTATGAATTTCCTGAAGCCCAGTCCTTTATCACCAACATCATTCTCCACCAAACTTAAGTAGGCTGTGCACTGGTCTTACAAGGGTCCAATGAGGAAACAGTCTTGTAAACTAAGGCTAAATTGATAATGCCCAGTGATGACTTAGCTTTCCATATACACGTCATTAAAGGCATTTGATGCCTTATCTCTAAGAAATAAGGTGGGAAGGCTAGGTGCAGTTACTCACTCTCCCAGCACTTTGGGAGGCCAAAGTGAGCAGGTCACTTGAGGTCAGGAGTTCAAGACCAGCCTGGCCAACATGATGAAACCTTGTCTCTACTAAAAATACAAAAATTAACCAGGCGTGGTGGTATATACCTATAATCCCAGCTACTTGAGAGGCTGAGGCAGGAGAATCACTTGAACATGGGAGGCAGAGGCTGTAGTGAGCCAAGACTGTGCCACTGCACTCTAGACTGGGCCACAAAGCGAGACTGTATCAAAGAAAGAGGAAAAAAGAAAGGAAAAGAAATAAGATAGGAATTTTAGGCATCAACTTCAAAGATGAAAGGAAAATTATTTGGAGGTGCAAATGCCTTTGTTACTACTAAAACTTGACCCACATGGCCAGTAGCCTCCACCAGGCCCAGTAAATGTCATCTTCCTCTGTTGCTAATCCTCCTGCTTGTATATGTTCGCCTAATTATTGCCCTGACCACTGTGAAAAGATTTTCCCAAGTTCCTTTTTTCTCATATAAATAGTTTATATTACTTAGAAAGAATAAGGATAGTGCATGCTTATTTATAAAGGACTAGAAAACAAGGAAAATTAAAATAGCAAAAGTAAAAATTATCTGTAGTCTCACCCTTCATAGAAAAGGATGGTCCAGGATATCAGTTAAGGAAGGGCTAAAGGTTGGTAAATCAGGTTGGAAGATGGCCTAGAAGATTTCCCCTGAGGCTGCAGCTGCATAGCAAAGAAACAGTGATACCTGGGAGTGTGATGGGGTTGCTGATAGAGATTGAGGGGGGAATGAATTCTTGATCCCTAGCTATTCAAGACCATCTGCAACTGTCCACTCTCAGTATTTTGTTCGTATTTGTCATGTGTGTATACACATATATGTCATAAAATGATTTAATTTTTGGTAAATGCTGAAGTCGAACCTACATATTGGTTTGTAAATTGATTCTTCCTAGCCTAAAATTGTGAATATCACTCCCATACCACTAAACATTTTCTTCTATATTTATTTTTAAAGGCCATACAAAAGTATTCCACAGACCAAATACATGTTTTATCATTGGCCTATGGTTGTATATTTAGGTTGTTCCCAACTTTGATTCTAATTAACAGCACACACTGAGCACCTTTGTGACCAAACTTTTGCATACATCCATGATTAATTCCTTAAATTCCTATAAGTAAAATTGCTGGGTCAAAGAGTTGCACATTTTAAGACTTTTCTGAAATAACTGTGTCCTTCAGTTTCTCTCAGATTCATGATCAGGCAGTTGAAACAAGGTTCTTAGAAATCTATTTAGACAAATATGGAGTGGAAATCCAAGCATCAGCAGTCTTTAACATAACTTTTTGTAGGTACCAAAAAGTAGGGGGAACAACTGTTTCTGTTTGCCCAGGACTGAGGGGTTTTCTGGCATGTGGGTCTTTCAGTGCTAAACCCAAGACAATATCAGGCAAATGAGACAGTTGGTCACCCTGTCAGAGAAGACCAGGGGCTGCCTGACCATACTGAAAGAATTCAGTGTCATGTTCTCCTAGGCACCATTGCCAGAGCCATGGTCAGAACAAGGTAAAGTTTAACTACAACATCAGTAGTAACATGGTAGAAGGCAAGTCATGAGTTTCAGAAGCCATGTTCAAGAACTTTGAAATGTAAGGACATAGAATTATGGGGTAGAAAACATAGACTAGAGAAAACGCAAGCTTCTAAGAGTACAATGACAATTTCAGGAAACATTAGGAGACATAGTATTCTTGTGGTGGCCTCTATTGGAATCAGTTTTGCCACTCGAGTGGTGTTGATTTGAAAACATCTGATATTCTTTCTTTTAGGAGATTTTCTTGATAGTTGCAGAAATTCTGATTGGAATAGATGAATGTCTTGCTATTTTGGCTTCTGTAGTAGCAATATAAAATTCCATTTCTTCTTAGCTGAAGAAAGCATTTAATTTTAGCTTAAGAAGATCACTCAAAGTGAGCCACCACAAAGCAGGTGAAGTGCTCAAAACATTATAGTGTTTTCTCAATTTGAGTCATATTTTCATTCTCTCGAATCAAAGAGTCACTTGACAAACATGATTTCATTATGTATGTCTTGCCTGCTTTTTATTATCACACAGAAATTCAGAGATAAAATCTCTAGAAAGGTGTCATTAACTCAAGGAAGACAAGGGCAGGGTTAGACTAGCAACTAGATGCTCTGTGTACAGTTTCATATGCAAGCAAGCCCTGCCTTTCATTAATATTGATTAAAGAAAATAAGTATCATTTGTGCATTCCCTTTTATGATATACAATGAATTCTAATTTATTTCCTTTTGTATGTAAACATCCACATTTTTCTTCTGACCTTTTCCTCAAGTCTTACACCACATTTAATGGCTGCATTTTGTAAGTGGTCTCGTGAGAAGAGATGTTGCCTTTTAATGGTGTTTTTCCTTTTTTTTATTTGGGCAAGGGGGTTGGAAGTATTATTTACTCATTATGTGGATTCCTCTAAAAATTGTCCAATAGAGTATGGATTCATTTATTCATTTACTTAGCAATTACTTATTTATTGCCTAGCATATACCAAACACTGAGGACAGTAATGATCAAGACAGTTCTAATTTCTGCCCCAAGGAGCTTAAATTGTAATTGGAAAGAGTTTTTGTAATAAGCAAAAAAGAAAAGAAAAAATAACTACATGATAAGTGTTCTGAGGGAAATTAACAAGATTCTAAGAGAATACTTGGGGGACAAGAAAAAACTTATTTGGGCAAGATGGCTGAGAAAGTCCTTTCTACTTGCATGAAATGTTCTCAGTAGCATCATTCATAAATAGCCAAAAAATAGAAGCATCAAAATATCCTTCAGCTAGTGAGTGCACAAATAAAATGTGATGTATTCATACCATGGAATGCTAAGGATCAATTAATAAGAGATGAAGTACTGGTACATACTATTAAAATGATAAACTTCAAAAACATTAAGCTAAGTGAAAGAACCCAGACACAAAACATGTCTTGTGTGATTCCATTTATATGAAATGTCCAGAAAAGGAAAATCTACAGAGATATAAAATAAGTAAGTTGTTCCTCAGGGCTAGGAGTAGGAATGAAGAGTGACTGCAAATGGGCACTAGGTTTCTTCTTGGGAAGAAAAAAAAAATGTTCTAAATTAGATTATGGTGAAGGATGAACAACTGAAATGATACTAAGTACCATTGAATTGTACCCTTTAAACAACTGAATTTTATGTTATATAAATTCTATCTCAATGAAGCTGTTAACAAAACAAAAAGAAGGAAGGGTGGAAGAATGGGCACAAAGAAGGGATTTCCTAAGAAGGTGACATTTGAACTGACATAGGACTTGTGCAAAGGGGCTGGGAGAGAACACTCCAGGCAGGGAGAGTCTGTATAAATACCTAGCGATGAGAGAGGGTTTGGCATCTATAACGAACTAATGGAAGGCAAGGATGGCTTGAGTATGTTGAGCAAAGTTCAGAGGTGGTGAGAAAAGAAATTGGGGATGAGGTAGCAGTAAATTCACATAGGACATTGCATTGCAAGCCTGATACTGAGCATACCTCATGTGCTACAAAGACATTGAGAGATTTAATATCTGCTTTGATGTATAGTTGACAAGATTCTTTTTTAACAAGAATAAAATCAGCCAATACTGTTGACTTACTATTCTGTGGATTTTACACATACTAGTTAGTGTGTTCTTCACAATAACCCTATGAGGTAAGTATCCTTATTGTTATAAGTAAGGAAGGTAAGATACAAAATAATTTACTCAAGAAAGCTGAGGGATAATTATGATCTGAGCTGTCTAAGTCCAGAATCAGAGCTTGAAATCTTAACCACTGTCCCACATTTGAAAGCAGGACTGGCTTCATGGGAGTACAACCTGTGCAGTCACGCAGGGCCCCATGCTTAGAAGAGTCCCATGCTTGCTTTAACAGTCTGCTGTCACCATCTTTAAATGCTTAAAATTTTTTTAACAAAGAGACCTCACATTTTCACTCTGCACTGCATCTCACAAGTTAGGTAGCTAGTACTACTTGAACAGTCTTTTGGAGTTCTTACTACCGTAGGAATTATTAACCCATTGAAGATCATAGATAAGCTGGCCAGGGAGGAGAGGCAAACCCTTAGAATTAACACACTATGTCTTATTTGAGTCCATTTGGGGACAGAACTCCCAAAGGGATCCATAAGTCCAAAGGGTTAAGACTCATTGATTTACCAGCAGCCACCATTCTGATATTTGGGAATAGCTAGATGATGGAGTGGACTCTTATTATTCAGCTTCTTGTTCTCCTACATCTATTGAAAAAGGGTTGCATTGGCAGCACTCTTTCCAGAAAACAGGAAAACAATAATAATAAGGATGAATGCAAATAAACAGAAAAAAAGCAAATTCTAAATAAAAGATTTTCTTTAGTGTATGTGCATGTGTGTATGCATTTTTCTCAAGGGACCTAAAGTTTGTCTTTTTTACTATCATAATAGTTTTTTAAATCCCTAAAATGCAAAAATCAAAAACAAAGAGACAGTTTTGTGAATTTATACTGATAAATTGGGTCGGATATATCACTTGCTTTCCACCAGTTTGCATGAATTCAGTTTATCTTGTTTCAGAGGCTGACTTGGGTTATCAGAGAATTTTAATAATCACTATTACATAGGACAATATTGTGCATACAATAATTCCACAATAAATTCTTGTTGCTTGTTAATTTTGACATTATAATTAATGTATCAATAATTTGTTACTATTATTGTCTTATAATCTGGGCTTACTTGTAACCAGAAGAAAACTAAAGTTTAACGGCAAGTTTTCAATTGCATTTAAAATAACCCCAGGCTAGACACAGTGGCTCACACCTGTAATTCTAATACTTTGGGAGGCTGAGGTGGGAGAATCACTTGAGCCCAGGAGTTGAGACCAGTCTGGGCAACATAGTGAGACCCTGTCTCTATTTTATAAAAATAATAATAATAACCCCTAATTAATTTCTAAGCTAGTAAAGGAAAATAATTTTAAAAAATTGAGCTGTTGGTACAAAATTTTCTAGAAATTTTTGTGCTCAAGAAACAATTACATACTCATGAAAATGTGATTATCCCCTTTAGGAATAATAGGGATTAAAATAGGCCTCTGAATTTGATATAGTGAAATGATTGTTCTTCCTCATCTCACTCACACAAAGAGATGCTACTGCTTTCTTTGTATGCTTTGTTGTACAACCCACCAAGTCCCTAGGGCTTTGAGCTACCAGGCAAGTGATATCTGTGTCTCCTGGGGCTCTCACAGAATCACCCCACAAGGAGACTTTCTGACTCTGTTTACTCTTAGAGTGAGGAATTCCATACAAATAGAAGATGTTATGACACAGCCCACCAGAACCAAATACAGAGACAAGAAGATATTTCTATGAAAACAAAATATTAATTCTACCCTAAACTAAGGCTAAGCTTTCCAAAGTGGAAAACTATTCCTGGAAAGAACCAGGGAGAGATGACGTGGTTTCATTTTCACATTGACTACCGCAAACTCAAGCCTCTTTAAAAGAGCCATAATGAACCCAAGACACAAACACTGGTTGTGAGGCAAAAACAAGGATTTTCTCATTTGTCATCTAACATCCTTGTAATTTCCCAGTTTTCGCCTGTGTCTTTATGAGGAAAGAAACAAACAAACAACAAAAAAAAAGCAAAACCAGCTTTGCACTGTTTTCACATGGTCATTGAGCCTGGGTGAACTGGAACAAAATCCTAGCAACTGAGACTGGGCAGAAAAAAGTTTCTGTGGTTCTTTTTTTTTTTTTTCCCCAAACAGAGTCTCACTCTGTCACCCAGGCTGGAGTGCAGCGGCAGAATCTCGGCTCACTGCTACCTCCACTGCTCAGGTTCAAGCAATTCTCATGCTTCAGCCTCCCCAGTAGCTGAAACTACAGGCGTATGCCACCACACCTGGCTACTTTTTTGTGTGTTTTTAGTAGAGATCGGGTTTTGCCATGTTGGCCAGGCTGGTCTCGATCTCCTGACTTAATTGATCCACCTGCCTCAGCCTCCCAAGGTGTTGGGATTACAGGCGTGAACCACTGCACCCAGCCATTCTTCATCTTTCTTTAAAAAAAAAATAAATTTACTTCCAACTCTTGGATGATAAAATCCACCCATTTGTGGATTTTATAAAATAAAACAGCAAGTTAGATTTATTTGGAGAGAGAAACTGTAGCAATCATTCATCTATTGGATATTTTTTTTTAATGGTCCTGTGCCACTTGAAGCAAAAATAAAACTTCACTCAGCTGGCAGGTAATCTAGGTGACAGAATCCTTTGTCTCTACCTTATAAAATGACTGCTTTGAATTTTTTTTATTTTAAAAACCAAAAATCCTTTGAATGTTGTTTATTATTTTAGGAATCAAAAACCAAGTATCTATCATGAATACATATCTAAGAAACAGTTACATGAACCAGTCTTTTCAAAATGGCCTACTTTTTCTGGTTTAAAACATTCCCACACTAATATTTTTCTTCCCAATTGCTCTGTTAGCCTTATCTATAAATGCTATTTTTTTTTGAGGGCCTACTGTATACCAGTTGTTTTATAGACATTGTGTCATTCAATCCTACCAACAACTTTATGAATTCGGAGTTACAAATTTGCTTTTGCAGATAAAGAAGCTCAACATCAGAGACCCTCATTCATAAAAAGGGTGATGAGAGTCTGGGGTCAGTCAGAGTGGGGCCGAACCTGTCCTGGTTCTTTCTTGCTGTGTGATCTTAGCCAAGTTATTTTACCTCTCTGTACCCCAATTTCTTACCTGTAAAATAAGAAAGCAATACATGCCTACAATTCCTCAGCCATAATTTTCAAATCAAAAAATCTCTGAAAATTAAAGTGTTTTCATAAATAGGACAGCAGGGGACATACTTACACAAAAATATTACATGTTGTTTATCTGAAACTTACATTTAACTGGGTGTGCTGTATTTTCATTTGCTAAATCTGGCAACACTACTTTGGCACCCACATTCCTTTGGCATAAAGATTAAACTGTGCTGGCAAGGGGCTATTACAATCTTTATTTGTCCCACGTGGTGAAGATCTGAGCAGCGGGGGCGGCAAATGCAAAGGCTCTGAGCCATGTGGTTGGTATGTTTGAGGACAGAGAGAAGACCACTGTGGCTGGAACAGAAAGATGGCTGGACAAGAGCGGAAAAGGAGATCAAGTCAGAAAGGCAGGCAGGAGTCAGACCATGGAGGGATTTGAGCCAGGCTAAGTAGAGATGACGAGAAGTAACTCCAAGTTCACACTGATGGTGAGCAACAAAACCGGGATTCGGCCCTAAGTCAGGCTTGTCTGTGGGTTGCTCAGTCTCTCAGCAAACATCGTGGGGGAAAGTCATCTTTAAGACATTATTTTAAAGACGTCTTCAGGCTCTGGAACTAATTGAAAGATTATAAACATGGCAGCCTGTCAGCTCCTAATTGGCTTTGGTACTAGAAAGAGGTACAACTTCAATGGACTTTTAAGTTCAAGGTGATAACTCCGATGCCCATTTTAAAACCCTTGCTGAGTTTCTGTGCAATAAGAAAGCATCCTAATGAAAAGATCAAGTTTTCAGAGTGAAGGGGAAAATGATACACTTTGTAAATGTAGTATAAATAGAACTAACATATAAGACAATGTAACGATGACAATTCAGTATAAGACGGTGTATGTCATTTTATCACCTATCTTGCACACTTACTGTTACACACACATCACCTCTTTTGTGTCCTAAGGTGTAATTTATGAAGTGCTAGAATTGGTGGAATGTGGTCTTCTGGTCAACCTACTTTAAGTACTCTGACCATGACTTTTACTTGTGTTAACTGAAGTCAATAAGTATTTCTTGAGCTTCTACTCCATATGAAGCACAGCGCTGGGCATAAGAGACCTAGAAGAAGATATAGTCCTGAATTCACCATGTTTGTAGTAACTGTATTTTTTTTGTCTTTGGAATGCACAACAAGTGATATTCCATGGTTCCAAGATGGTGTGATTTTTGTCAGAGGTTTAATAATAACACCAACAGTTAGACATTCTTACAATGTGCTAGGCACTGTGATAAGCGTTTATGGATTATTTTACCTAATCCTTAGAAAGCCCCCAAAATTTAGCATTATCCCCATTTTTCAGGTGGGGAAACTGAGATTCCAGAGATTAAGTATCTTATGCAAGGTCCAGATCTTGTAAACAGTAGACCTGGCATGTCAAACCCAGGCAGTTTGACTCCAAAGCCAGCTCTTTTAATGTAAAGTTGTGCTATATTAAAAACTTTTGTGTCCAGGATAATGCCAGAAGCCAAGCTCCCTTCTCTTTTAGCTAAGATGAGATGGTTTTTCCGCACAGCAGGGCTGCCTCAAACCTCTCCTTTTTCTCCCCCTGGGGGGCTAGTTCAGGCTTTTCTTTTGAACTAGTGAAGCATGGGAAAATTCACACATGCTGAATTCTCCACATTGGCTCTGTACCCGCTGCCCGCCCAGCCCCCAGGATTTGCCCCAGCGTGGCTGTGCTCACTGGCTCCATCCTCACTGTCAACACTGAAGCATCGGTAAATAAAGAACACCCCCCAAGGTTTGTCAGATTCTTCTGCACTGGTGCACACACCCCAATGATGAGCAAACTCCTCTATCATTTGCCCGGGATCTTTGAATTTAGATGCTGGGTCAGGAAAGAATGACATTTTTGCAGGAAGCTTCGGGAGAAATGATATTTTTTAGCTTCTTCCTCAGGCCTGCAACCTAATAGGCAGGTATTGTCCTGGTGAGAAATAATAGTTCCTCTGGAAAAAAAAAATTATAACACTGTGTGTCATAAGCCAAGGCTTCTCCAGCATTCCTCTCTGCTGTGGAGCGGGTACAGATCTCGCCACAAAAATCAGAAGTACCTGCAAAACGAACTCTCTTTTGTATGACTCAACTTAAATTTTGTGTTTCAAATTCCCATTGATTTCAATTAATGGCAAATTGTGTCTCAGTCATTCTTGGGGTTTTCCTTCACTCTCTCTTTTGAACAATAGTTTATAAATGGGAATAATACAGCCCTTAGTCAGCTCTCCAGAAATTATTTTGGGAGATTGGTTGTCACAAAGATGGAGAGGTGGCCCCGGCATTTATTTAGTGGTCAGAGGCCAGAGGTGCCAAATGTCCTGTAATGTACAAGACAGTCCCACACCATGAAGCATTGTCTGGCATCCTGACTTTTGAATGTCCACTAGACATTCATGTAGGTGAAACATTGGTTTCTAACTCTCTGAGCCTAGAGCCTAAGTCCATTTGACTTATGCACACAAAGCATTCTTCACACAGTTGGATTTTGGTTTTTTTGTTTTGTTTTCTTTTGTCTGTTTGCTTGTTTGTTTGTTTGGAGACAGTTTCACTCTGTCACCCAGCTGTAGTGCAATGGCACCATCTCGGCTCACTGCAACCCCCACCTCCAGGTTCAAGCGATTCTCCTGCCTCAGTCTCCTGAATAGCTAGGATTACAGGCATGCACCACCACACCCAGATAATTTTGTATTTTTAGTAGAAACAGGATTTCACCATGTTTGCCAGGCTGGTCTCAAACTCCCAACCTCAGGTGATCCTCCCACCTCAGCCTCCCAAAGTGCTGGGATTACAGGTGTGAGTCACTGCACCCAGCCTCTTCACACAGTTTTTATATGCTCTGAATTGTAGAGAAATGTAAATACCCTGTAAATTGAGGGAAGACTGAACTTTATTTTAACTGTACCAAAACTTGTTCAGCATATCAAAAATTCATGTCATGAAGGCAGTACTCTGAGTGGCGTTTCATTCTCTCATACAATGCAGCAGTCCAACTCTGTATGTGTGGCTATCAAATTCAGTGTTTCTATGTATAATCATAAGCATCTGATTGTTCCACCATGCGTTCTAGTGTGTCATGCCAAAGTATTTAAACGTTGGAATGTACATTAATTTATTATAAATTCTTCCCTCTTATTTGCCCCTTAAAAATTGTGCTTGTAGATAAGAGATTTCAGATGTGGACAGGAGTATTTGGCAGGCTCTGTATAGCCCACCCCCGTTCCTCTGAACACTCATCTCCACACATCAAAAGGTGCCCTCCGCCATCACCTGTCTCCCTCAGGTGCTGCTGTTCCTGGCCTCAAGACATTTTCCTGGCTTTGGGGTGACACTCACAGCCATGCAGCATTCCAGGATTTAACTAATGCCCCAGAAGCAGAGTGAGTGGGTGGACGATATGCCTGTCACCCTGTCGGTGGAATATGCCTGAGGCATGTTCTGCAGGTCTCCTGGAGGTCCCCAGTGGGAATGAGCCTTGATCTCACATCCTGGATTGGTGGGCAGAGCCTTGATCCCACATCCTGGATTGGTGGGCAGAGCCTTGATCCCACATCCTGGATTGGTGGGCAGAGCCTTGATCCCACATCCTGGATTGGTGGGCAGAGCCTTGATCTCACATCCTGGATTGGTGGGCAGAGCCTTGATCCCACATCCTGGATTGGTGGGCAGAGCCTTGATCCCACATCCTGGATTGGTGGGCAGAGCCTTGATCCCACATCCTGGATTGGTGGGCAGAGCCTTGATCTCACATCCTGGATTGGTGGGCAGAGCCTTGATCCCACATCCTGGATTGGTGGGCAGAGCCTTGATCCCACATCCTGGATTGGCTTCTGACCTTTCCCTGTCTTTGCTATACCATCACGCTAGCTGTGCTTCCTGGGATCATTTCCCACATCCGCTATTGAAATTTGTGACTTTGTCTCAAGGTCAGCTTCTGGGAAGCCCAACCTAATATAGGCCATTATCAAGAATTTGCTTCAAAGAGGGACATTGAGTATAAGAAGGTTAAAAGCCAGTGCTCCAGACACCGTCAAGATTTGGAATTTTGTTCAATGCCAGGGAGCGTATCATTGAGATATCAATCACCCCTTTTCATATGGCATTGAAAGTCATGCAGACGTAAACATCTTTTGTGGCTGGGCATGGTGGCTCACACCTGTAATCTCAGCTACTTGGGAGGCTGAGGTGGGAAGAAGCCTGGGAAGTCAAAGTCACAGGGAGCCAAGATCATACCACTGTGTAACGGAGCCTGAGTAATAGCCAGACCCTGTCTCAACAACAACAAAAACAACAGCAAATTTGTTTCCCACTTTAAATAGAAATCTGATTCACAGAACACTCATTCTTTCATTTAAGAAAGATTTATTGAGCATCTATTATATACCACATACCAGGCATCAAGTGACAAACAAAACAGACAAAATTATCTTTTCTTTCAGGTTGGGAGAGGCTGATAATAAAAAGCAACCACGTGGATGGTGTTAAATAGTAATAAATACTTCTGAGAAAAATGAAACAGGAGAGGGGAAGAAGGAGAACTGGAGGTGAGGGTGGTGAGTTTTTAAAAGACAGGCCAGGGATGTGGCAATAAACACTCAGCATTAAGACCGAGCGTTCGACTCCTTTCTGGAAGCGGGGTAGGCACGGTGCAGGCTGGCGGGCTTTGCCTGGGAGGAAGGTGCTTCTGCTCAGCTCAGCAAGGACCACGGTGTGGGAAGACAAAGCTCAGTTAGCAGTTCTTCCAAGTTTCCAGAGGAGACCTACAGACTTACCACCTGCTCGGAGAGCTGCTAGCAAGCAGGGCAAAGTTCTCCACATCTTTAAGAGTTCAAACTTCCCTTCCCGCTCAGCGTGTTCAAAACACAAGTTGGAGAGTCCTGCTGGTGCCCTCTCCTCTCCATCCTGCCCCATTCCTCCCCTGAAGCCATCGCTTTCTGCTTGAATGACGGGAAGGGAAGGAGAGGGGAGGAATGTAGACAGAAAACAAATCACAGATTAGGACTATCCGGCCCCACTTGTCCAGCCAGTTTGTTTCCTCTTCTTCTCGACATAACCTGAATGTTGGAAGCATTGCCTTGCAAAATCAGTAGTCGACAGGGAAGGTTAGAATTTGTTGTTTCTTTGAAAGCTGCGGAATGGGATGTTGCTAGAGATCCCAATGGGAAACTTCCCAGATAGGAAAGCCATATTGGCTGGTGGAGTGCCGGGGCTTGGCATGGGGGCACTGCCTTGGCAGAGCTGTCTTGATGTTTATGGAAGGCATTGCCAACACTAGCGGAACTTCCAGCGGGAGTTTTACGACCATCTTTCATCCAAGCCACTATTTGGGCAGACGCCTGATTACTTCTAATGACTCCATTTCTGTGGTGATGGCCAAGTCCTCTGTCATCCTGCCGTGGCCTGGAATGGCCCTGGTTTTAGAAAAGAGATGCTCCTTGTAACGCGTGGAGGCACTCGTGGCTGCTCTCCAGGGTCCTGTGCTCCTGTGCCAACAGGCAGAGCAGCCAAAAGCAACAATGCAAGTGTGCAGAAACCATTCTGAGACCAGGGGATTGTTGGTTTGCCCGTTACGAAAGATGTGCAACTCTTCACAAGTTAAGAAAACCTTTGTCCTTTGAAAGTTTGTGTATTCCTCTAACTTCTGAGGAAGCCAAGGCCTGAGAATGAAGGGAACTTTTGTCACAACGACTGATGGTTGGGCAAAAATGATTGCCCAGTTTTCTGGTGCTAAAACATGCTCCTAAGTGGCCAATTGGCTTCTAGCCATAAGCTCTTGATGTGATGTGTACATGTGTGATGGGGGTGTCTAAAACAGCTATCCCAGCTTGGGGGGTCAGGGGAGTCTCTAACTTATTCACTCAGTATGTACCCTTAAAATACACATGCCAGGGTTTCTAAACTGCCACCTCCTTGTGACCCCACTCCACTAGTGTTCGAGGATGGGGAAGGTCATAGTATCTGAAGTTTTGCAAGTGGAGATTTTTACTTATATTAAGTGAAATGGAAACTGACCAATACCTTAGGTCATGGATGCGTGCCATTTCTGCTAAGAGGTGAGCAGCTAGATGCTGGATTCTGACAAAGCAAAAGTATGGTCCCCCGCCTCAGGTGACAGGCAGTGGTCACTGAAGTGAATGCTGAGTTACCACCTGGCAATGCTGACTCTACCGTGTGGCTTCCAGGCTTTCAAAGGATGTTCTCCACTGCTCTTCTCAGCCAAATCCAACCATCTAACTCCTTCCAAGCCTTGGTCTCTCTTCTCGGAAAGTCTCTACAGCTCCCAGATGTCAGGGACTTCCTGAGAACCCACTTCCTTCTCCCCTGACTCAAATCCCTGCTAGTCTGATGGTCCAGGGACCCTTCTTTTTCCAGAGAGCACTTCCTCCTGTTGCCCCTGCCACAAAAAAAAAAAAAAAAAAAAAAACTTTCACCCTCATTGTTCTTTGTTCTTTTACAATCCTCAACCTTGGAGATTGTTTAGGCTCAAAGCCAGAATCAACCAAAATTCAGTTCCCTTTCCTCAAAGGCACAGAGGGCTTAGCTTTCAAACCTTCTGGTGTCACAAGGAAAGGAAGGGGGAGTACCAATTACTCAGTCTCTTTGTTGAAATAGTCTGAATGCCTATTCACCTGAAAAAGAGAGTTCTGTGGTCCATTCTCCAGGAGTGTTATTTTGGAGTAAGTCACAACTTACTTGGTCCAGGATTCACTGCCCATGGTGGAGGCAAAGTTTCTCAAATTCCTTTATCAGCACCAGGAACCAAGCCATTCAGTCCCACAGTCCACGGTTTTACTGAGAATTTTTCTGGAGAGTTCATAAGTTATTGTCATTCTGCCTGTCTGTATCTGTCCACCTATTGTAAAAATTAGGTAGTGGGAAAGATGTGCAGTCTATTTAAGGAAATAAATCCTCAAAAACTAGTTTTTGTCTTTGTGTGTGGCAATAAACGGCTTGATTCCAAACATAATGATACCATTTTGGTGCATAATTCCATCTGCCTGGGATCTAACACTGGCTCCACCTCTTACTATCTTGGTGGAAAATGGGTCAATCTCTGCAAGTCTGTTCTCTTCTCCCAACGCAGACTGCAAGAGGCTTTCCTCATAAGGCTGCTGTAGACATTAAAAGAGAGAGGCTAGGTCAAGTGCATGGCAAAGAGGAAGACCCCATTTCGTATTAGACAGGGCTATTGTTATTATTAAGGTGGGACAAATAAACCACACTGTTTTGTATTTTTCCTCTTTGGCCTGTAATGTTTGCTCTTGCACATTCTTAAAAGTAACAGAACCACGTCTTTTCAAACAGTAATAACGACAGATATCAGTATGCAGTTCTGACTCTATGCAAGGCAATTTGCATGCATTATTTCATTCAAACCTGGCAACAATTCCATGAGGTGCCACTACTATCAGTTCAACTTCGGAAAGGAGAGGCTTGGACTGCACGACTTAATCAAGGGCATTGCCCTTTTCAGTGTAGACACCAGGATTCCAACCTGGTTCAAACTCCATAGCTGATACTCTTAACCAATCCTGCATAGTGCCTTGTTATTCAAATGCCAAATAATTCAGAATTTTGTAATTCTGCAAGAACTTTATTCTCGGGCCAGCGCAGTGGCTCACACCTGTAATCTCAGCACTTTGAGTGGCCGAGGTGGGTGGATCACTTGAGGTCCGGGGTTCAGGACCAGCCTGGCCAACATGGCAAAACCCTGTCTCTACTAAAAATACAAAAGTTAGTCAGCCATGGTGGCTCACGCCTGTAATCCCAGCTGCTCAGGAGGCTGAGGAATGAGAACCACTTGAACCCGGGATGGGGGGACTGCAATAAGCGGAGATGAGGCCACTGCACGCCAGCCTGGGCGATAGAGCAAGACTCCATCTTAAAAGAAAAAAAAAAAAAAAGAACTTTATTCTCCTGAATCCAGATGGGATTGACTTCACTGTTCCTGTGCTCTTACTTTGTTTAGCAACCCTAGTAAGTAGGCACTGCTGAAAATAAAGTTACAGTTTTTCATCTCCCATTTTTTTTATTCTTTTTTTAAATAAACTGGGAACTAGAAATGAAAACCAAAGACAAATCTATTTATTTTTATTGTTTCAGGAACTTTGGATATTAAAAAGCAATGAAACACTGATCCAATAAAGTAATTTCTGCACACTGGCTTATATGTGATGTAGTGCCAATTTCACAATTTGGACTCTTAAAGTTGTTTTCCGCCCCCGCTGGGACAGAGACTCATGACAGCAGCTTGTAGAAGCCCCCACAAAAACTGCCATCCAATGATTCGTTTGGTTCATGGTTTTGGGGGGGGGGGCTTTTGTTTTTTTAGTTGGAGGTAGGGTTTCTTCTGGTTCAGTAACCAATGGCTATAAGATCTTTACACAGAATGATTACAGCTAAACCAAACCAAAATAGCAACAGGGTTTTGAACTCAATGGTAATTTTTTTGTTTGATTGTTTTGTTTTGATACAGATTCATGCTCTGTCTCCCAGGCTGAAGTGCAATGGCATGACTTCCGTTTATTGCAACCTCCGCCTCCTGAGGTCAAGTGATTCTCCTGTCGTAGCCTCTTGAATAGCTAGGATTACAGGTGCCTGCCACAATGCCCAGCTAATTTTTGTATTTTTTTTTAGTAGAGTTGGGGTTTCACCATGTTGGCCAAACTGGTCTTGAACTCCTGACCTCAAGTGATCCACCCACCTCAGCCTCTCAAAGTGCTGGGATTACAGGTGTGAGCCATTGTACCAGGCCCCCACAGTAAATTTTATCACATGATATTATCCAAGGATGAAGCCACAAACTGATAACAATATAGGATAGTATTTTTACCTTTTATGAGCAAAATGAGGGCAAATAAAGATGGTGCGAGGGTTTTCAACAAGTGACATTTGCTCAATATAAAGTATTATACTTTATTTGATCCAGATCAATAAAGTTTATTAAGCATATTTTGTGTGCCAGGCACTCTTCTAGGCATTGATGAAAATGGATTCCTTGTTCTCATGGAGTTCTTATTATATTGGGGATAGACAGACAATAAACAAATAAATATGGACTGGGTAGATAGCAATAAGGGCCATAAGAAAAGCCTGCATGAGGACACAAAGGATTCAGTAGAACCCTGGCATGGTGGCTGATATCTGTAATCTCAGCAGTTTGTGAGGCTGAGAGGGGTAGATCACTTGAGCACAGGAGTTCGAGACCAGCCTGTGCAACATGGTGAAACCCCATCTCTACAAAATAAAATACAGCCAGTCACAGTTGGTTACACCTGTAATCCCAGCATTTTGGGAGACCAAGGCAGGCGGATCACCTGAGACCAGGAATTCAAGACCAGCCTGACCAACATGGTGAAATCCATCTCTAGTAAAAACACAAAAAAACAAAAATAGCTGGGTGTGGGGGTGCATGCCTATAATCCCAGCTACTCTAGAGGCTGAGGCAGAAGAATCACTTGAACCCAGGAGGCAGAAGTTGCAGTGAGCCGAGATGATGCCACTGCACTCCAGCCTGGGCAACAGAGCAAGACTCTATCTCAAAAAAAGAAAAGAAAAGCCCCTGAGGAAAGAATAGCCTCATGTGTTCAAATATGAGAAGGAGGCCAGTGTGCAGAGGTGAGGGGGAGCAGAAGAGAGGCAATGAGGTTTTCGAGTATCTCATGAAAAGCCTGTTAGGGCCAGCATAGTTTTTATTTGTACTCTGAGCTTGTGTGTTTTCTGCTACATTGGTGATGGAAAACCCTTTCTTTAGTGCAAAGATGGTAAAGCAGTGTTCTTTTTTGTTGGAAAGTCATTGTGTCAATTCCTTGAAATTTTTTTTAACCTGGTCTGTGAAATCCAGAAGTCTGGGAATGTCTGTGCCAGGAGACGTCTGGTGGCATTCTGTAGGTGGGAGTGTCACAGTGTCCTAGGAAGTTCAGGAATCTGAAGTCTGTGTCCCAGCCGTCCTCTGTTCCAGACACGCTGGGTGACATTAGGCAAGGAATTTCTATTCCTGGGTTTCACTTTTCTAGTCTCTAAAATGTGGAGAGCGGCTTTAAAGAATCCTGAGTCAATAAGGGCATGAAGGACACAGAAAGCCTGAGAGGGAAGGTGAAGAGTCAGGAAGACTGACTCAAGATGGACTTCCTGGAGGGGGGGTCCCGGGAGCTGCTCTGGGCAGGCTGCTTGTCAAAGGACAGCCCTGCTCAGTCTCTACGTGGGAAGTCTCAGGGTTACCATGTCCTCCTCGAATTTTTCAAAAAGAAACAGAAATCATGGTTCTCATTTGCAGTCTCTCTGTTCATAAATATGAGCAACTGCTTCATTTAAAAGCTAAACGAGGCCAGGTATGGTGGCTCACACCTGTGATCCCAGCACTTTGGGAGGCCAAGGCAGACAGATCGCTTGAGCCCAGGAGTTTGAGACCAGCCTGGACAACATACCAAGACCCTGTCTCTACAAAAAATAAGAAATAATTAGCCAGCCATGGTGGCGTGCACCTGTGGTCCCAGATACTCAGGGGGCCGAGGTGGGAGGATCGGTTGAGGCCAGGAGGTCAAGGCTGCAGTGAGCCATGATGGTGGCACTGCACTCCAGCCTGGGCAACAGAGTAAGACCTTACTCAAAAAACAAAATGAAACAAAACCGCGTAAGCCCGTAAAACACATGTGTGGGTTGGGTTTGGCTGAGGGATGGCACATCCATTTCCTGGGGTTGCTACAACAAATTGCTACAAACTCAGCTGCTCAAAACAGCAGAAATTAGTTATCTTGCAGTTTGGGAGGCTGTAGATTGGAAATCAAGGTGAAGGCAGGGCCATGCTCCCTAAAGATGCTAGAGATGAATCCATCCTGGCCTCTTCCAGCTTCCGGCATTCCTTGGGTTGCAACCCCATCGCCCCAGTCTCTGCCCCAGTCTCTGCCTCCTTGTTCCCACGGCCTTTTCCCTGGGTGTCTGTCCTCTCTTCTTATAAGAATGCCAGTCATTGATCTTCAGGCCTCCCTCATCTTAACTTGAATATATCTGCAAAGACCCCATTTCTAAATAGGGTCGCATTCACAGGTATTGGAGATTAGAACTCGAGCATATCTTTTTGGGAGGACAGAATTCAAACCACCGTGATGGATATGGCCTCTATTACAAATTCTTCATTGTAGAGACTTTGGCCTAGGCATCTGGGAACCACAGAATGATTAAAAGCTGCTCTGTAAAGTTTACAAAATCTGTCTCTCCAGGAAGTGAATGATGAATGTGAGAGAGTTCGTACGGGTTTCTCAACAGGATTGTCCTGGCTGTGAGACCCAGGTCAAGTTAGACACACTCTACTCTTCAGAAAAGTGTTAGGCAGCAGATTTGTTTCCCGGATGGCTGTTTGAAGGACCACACACTGGGTGACATAGGGCAACAGAAAGGTGTTCTCTCACAGTTCTGAAGGACAGAGTCTGCCATCAAAAGTCAGCAGGGGCTGGGCACGGTGGCTCACACCTGTAATCCCAGCACTTTGGGAGGCCAAGGCGGGTGGATCACTTGAGACCAGGAGTTCAAGATCAGCCTGGCCAACATGATGAAACCCTGTCTCTATTTAAAAAAATACAAAACTTAGCCAGGCATGGTGGTGCATACCTGTTAGTCCCAGCTACTCTGGAGGCTGAGGCACAAGAATTGCTTGAACCCAGGAGGTGGAGGTTGCAGTGAGCCAAGATTGCACCACTGCACTCCAATCTGGGCTACAGAGTGAAACACTGTCTCAAGAAAAAAAAGTCAGCAGGACATGCCTCCTTAGAAGGCTCTAGAAAAAGACTTGTCCTGCCTCTAAATTTCCAGTGGCTCCCAACAATCCCTGGTGCCCCCCAGCTTGTGGCAGCATCACTCTATGTCTGCCTCCCTCTTCACCATGTTTCTGTCTCCTCTCCTTGGCTTACAAGGACACCAGTCATTGGATTAAGTCCCACCCTAATTACAAATGGAGAGACCCTATTTCCAAATAAGATCACATTCTGAAGTTCCAAACGGCCATCAATTTTGAGGTGACTCTCTTCAGTTAGTACCCAGGTCAGGCTGGGTGCGGTGGCTCATACTGTAATCCTAGCACTTTGGGAGACCAAGGCAGGTGGATCAGTTGAGGTCAGAAGCTCAAGACAGACTTCCCTCCCAACTTGGTGAAACCCCGTCTCCAAAAAAAGAAGAAAGAAAGAAAGAAAGGAAGGAAGGAAGGAAAGAACGAAAGAATGAATTAACCAGGCATGGTGGCGTGCACTTGTAGTCCCAGCTACTCAGGATGCTGAGGTATGAGAATCACTTGAACACAAGAGGCAGAGGTTGCAGTGAGCAGAGACCATGCCACTGCTCTCCAGCCTGGATGACATAGCAAGACCTTGTCTCAGAAAAAAAGAAGAAAGAAAAGAAGGAAGGAGGGAAGGAAAGAAGGGAGGGAGGGAAGAAGGGAGGGCGGGCCCAGTTTATTCACCCAATACCAGTTCTCTTGTCTCCAGGGTCTCTTCCATCTGCCTGACAGTGTGACTCTTTCTATCTTTCCTTGAGAGCCTTTGCTGGCCTTTCCATTCAGCCATTTTCTTAAGGAACTTCCATCAACTTCCAAATGCCCCCATCAGTTTAACTCAGCTTCAGCTGGAAAATGTCTTAGCAGTAAAATGTTTAGGGAGAAACAAGACTTCATTTCCTCGGATATTTTTAAACCCCATAGCTCCTCTTTCAGACTTTGAGCTTCGGTGAAGCTCTCTGAAAATCCACGCCCTGGAATCTTGGGATAGAGCCTTCAGGGGAGGAAAAGCAAACCACTTTCTCACTTGCTATGTCCCAGGGAATAAAGGACTTCAAGAAAAGTGCTCCTTACCTTTCCATCCACATTCCGCGGTGGCCTTTTCTAATCACGGTTCTTTATGAGTTTCCTTTCCATCATGTCTCTGATGAGTCTTTCTATTGCTTTGCATGACAAAATACAGCAAATCCTCAACTTGTTCTTGTGAGAAAATGGAAAAGTTCACAAGGAAAGAAAATGACATAAGATGAGGGAGCCATGATATTCAAAAGGAAGGAGATTAGATAATGATGCAATTAGAGCCCATCTCTATGGTTTTCTATAATTCTGAACATTTGCTGATGCCTTCGACTGGTTTGGTATTTATTCTTACATCATATCAATTTAAAATCACCCCCTATGCTATGTCCACAAGGAATGATAAATTATGAAGAAAATATGTTCAGAAGAATTTTTTAATGGGTTATCTGATGTTGACCTGCGATGTTATTATGTGGCCATCCAATCATTCTGGTCTTTTTTTATTCTATTATTTGTGTTCCCAGCATTCTAAATATTTAAGTGGCCTTTCTTCTTGTTCCTTAGTGAGAGTTTTTTGCATCTGGCACATAATAACTGACTAGAAATGGCTTTCTCTTGTGTTCTCAATCCAGTGGAAATGGAGAAACCAGTGAGGAAAGCAATGTTGTCAGCCCAAAGAGAGACAGTGATGATTTAAAGTTAGTGGAAGTGATGAGAAATAGTGGCACTCAGGATGCATTTTCAAGTTCAAGCCAACAGGATTTTCTGATGGCTTGGCTATGAATTCTTACAAAATGCAATGAGCCAAACATGTCATTACAATTCTGAGTGAGGGTTTTATAAAGTCAGAGCTTTAGGTCAAAAGCACCAGGTTCCTAGAGTCCGGATGTGAGTGGGCTTCAGATGGGGCCTGTGTAGAATTCTTCCTAGACCATAGGTTCCCACTGCAGTGGCAACTCCAGGTTGGCTTCCGATTAAAAGGAGACCAGATCACCTCAGATTATCTGACTGTTTCCCAAAGTGTGATATATGTACTACATGTACTAACAGGAAGACTTTATGTTTTACAAAAACCTGTTTATTTTAAGCTTGATTTTAGATTGAGGGGTACATGTGCAAGTTTGTTGGTCTGTTACATAGGTAAATTGCGGGTCACCAGTATCTGATTATTTTGCCATCCAGGTAATAAACATGGTGTCCAACAGGCAGTTTCTCCATCTTCACCCTCCTCCCCTCGCCCTCCAGTAGGCCCTGGTGTCTGCTGTTCCCTTCCTGGTGTCCATAGGTACTCAGTGTTTAGCTCCCACTTATATATGAGAATACACGGTATTTGTTTTTCTGTTCCTGTGTTAGTTCACTTCAGATAATGGCCTCCAATTCCATCCATGTTGTTGCAAAAGACATGATCTCGTTCTTTTCTATGGCTGTGTAGTATTTTGTGGTATCTACATGCCACATTTTCTTCATCTAACCTACCACTGATGGGCATTAAGGTTGAGCCCATGTCTTTGCCATTGTGAATAGTGCTGTGATGAGCATATGTGTGTATGTGTCTTTATGGAAGACTAATTTCTATTCCTTTGGATGTATACCCAATAATGGGATTGCTGGGTTGAATGATAATTCTGTTATGAGTACCTTGAGAAATCTCCAAACTGCTTTCCACAGTGGCTAAACTAATTTACATTCCCACCAGCAACCTCACCAGAATCTGTTTTTTGGTTTTGTTTTTTTTTTCTTCTTAATAATGGCCATTCGCACTGGCATGAGATGGTATCTCATTGTGGCTTTGATTTGCATTTCTCTAACAGTAAGCGATGGTGTACGTTTTCTCATATGTTCTTGGCCACATGTATGTCTCCTTTTGAAAAGTGTCTATTCATCTCCTTTGCCCACTTTTTAATGGGATTTTTTTTTTGCTCACCCTTGTCAGATGCATAGTTTGCAAGTTTTTTCACGTTTTCTGTAGGTTGTCTGTATACTCTGCTGATAAGAAAAAAAACAACAACACTATTTTACATTTTTAAATAGCCTTATCCCAAGTCATAATCCATGAAACTATGGTTTTGATGGGTATATTTTTAAAATGTATTTTGGGGCATTTATTTCATTGAGAATTACATATACACAGGTGTACACACACACGTGCACAGAAACACACACCAGCCTATCAAACCCAGGAGTGCATAGATTGTAGCCTAAGGGTGAAACTAAATTTTTTTAAAAACTGGTCAATTTTTTAAACCATTAGGAGAATAATAATAAAATTGATTCTGGAATACAGCACAAATTGTGAAGGTGGCCTGAAAATGATTGCAGATCAAAAAACACGGAATCATATCAAGCCTTCTCTGCATGCATAGGAAAGTGACGGGAGAATAGCATTCAAATTCGGTTAGTGAAAAGTCCTTCTTATACACAGTCTGTGTACTTCTACAAATCAAGGCGACAAACGAGCATAAATGAGGAGATGAAATGGCAGGATGTGAGGGGCGATATGAGTGGCACTTATTCCCCAGATGAAATAATGACTTACTAAAGGAAAGTTGAGTGAGGAAAAACAGTGATAATTGTCCAATAACTCTTTCCGTAACCTCCCATTAGTCATCACAGCATTTCAGCCTCTTTTTTTACCTAGGAAGGGAAGTCAGATGTAAAGCGCAGGCAAGCCGTTGCTGAAGCCGCGCCAGGAGGCCACAGCACTGCTGGTTTCCTCACCTCAGGGTGCCTATGGGTCTTCTTCTTTCCTGTAGCATCACGACCATCAGATGGCATAGAAACCCATTTTAAATTGCCATTTGCCCTTTTTAGAACTACTGGGAAACATTCTTGTATGCACCAAAATTATGTTTTCTGCTCTGGCTTCGGGACCTGGGTCAAGTTAAGTTACCTCCTCATTACCAAAAGGATTTGAAAACGGTAGTTCTGGGCACTCACTCCTTTGACAGTTTGCCTTCATTTCTTTTTTTATTATTTCAGCACAGAATTGCGAATCTCATACTCTAACAGAGGAGAAGATACTTATCAGATAAATATGTAAACATCTGGCAATTCAGTTTGGTGTTACCAGGAAGTACAAAATGTTGTTAGGCTCTACATTAATGAGGAGGCCTTGCCTTAAAAGTCCTGGGAGTCAGAGAAGACCACTCCAAGAAATTGAAGGGACAGGCCAGGCATGGTGGCTCACGACTGTAATGCCAGCATTTTGGGATGCCAAGGTGGGCAGATCACCTTGAGTTTGTGAGTTCTAGACCAGCCTGACTAACATGGAGGACCCCCTGTCTCTACTAAAAATACAAAATTAGCCAGGCATGGTGGCTGAGGTAGGAGAATTGCTTGAACCCAGGAGGCAGAGGTTAGGGTGAGCAGAGATTGTGCCATTGCACTCTAACCTGGTCAAAAAGAGCAAAACTCTGTCTCAAAAAAAAAAAAAGAAGAAGAAGAAAAGAAATTGAAGTTTGGGGAGAAGTTAGCCAAGTGAGAAGAGGGGGGAAGAACATTCCAGACAGGGATACCAATTTGCACTAAATCTCTAAAGCACAAAGGACTTGGTGTGTTTGAAGAACAGAAAGAAATTTGTCATGTCATGCTTAGGATGGCCAACTGACCTGGTTTGCTCTGGACTGAGGAGTTTCCCAGGATGTGGGGTTTTCTGTGCTAAAATTGGGAAAGTGTTGACAAACCAGAACAAATGGACCATCCTTGTGATAAGCAATAGGAACAGTGATGTTAAACCAGGCTGGAGAAGTGAGCAGGGACCATGTATCTGAATCACCACTGGTTACTGCTAGGATTCCACCATCCTGTCTAACTCCTTGGGATCTCAAGATAACAAGGATATTCTCTTCCACATATCTTCCCAAAATTTAGAGACTTAAAAAAAATAATTCATTATGATCTCTCACAGCCTAGGAGTTGACCTGACTAGGATGTCTCATTTAGGCACTCTCAGAGGCCCACAGAAGTTACAAAGTCTCTTATGACCTAGCTTCAGAAGTTACCTCTTTTGCATTCTATGGGTCAAAGTGAACCACAGGCCTAGGCCTGATTCAAAAAGATGAAATAGGCTCTTCTCCCTGGGAGGAATAGCAAAAATCTGTGGCCATCTCTCTTCTTCTATAGATGCTTTCCATCAGTGTGCCTCACAGAATCATGGTGTACTTTACTGACAACAGCATATGCTTGGTCTCATGAAAAGAAGCAGGAAGTCATTGCAAACCTAATTCAAATATGTATAGTTTGAACAAGACGTGTATACGTCAAGGCCTCATTCTGATACTGCAACATTTTACAGTCCCTTTCAAGAACCTCACACTTGCTCTCTACACTGCATCAAGGAATCCTGCATGATGGGCTAGAGAAGGAGCAAGCCTACCAATGAGACCTTCACCTCAGTTCAAAAATGTCTGCCTTAGGTACTTTCTTCTTGTGACATGTTGGGGAGTGCTACATCCCCTTGTGACTTTTTTACAGTTCTCAAGCAAATCAGAGCTCTCTCACTCCGTAGCTTGGAAGCAAGACTACTCCTTGGCTCTTCCTTGTTTATCCAGAATCTATTTACTATCAGATATCAGCAAACTGACTCTTTAAAGGGCGTGATGGTCAATATCTTAGGCTTTCAGGGTTTTGCCATCTCTGTTGCAAATACACAACCTGAGGGTTATAAACTTTATTTTTAAAACAGGCTGCTGGGCTGGGTGTGGTAGCTCACATCTGTAATCCCAGCGTAGCCCAGCCAGCGTGGTAAAACCTGATCTCTAACAAAAATACCAAAAAAAAAAAAAAAAAAAAGCCAGGCATGGTGGTGTACTCCTGCAATCCCAGCAGCTCAGGAAATTGAGGCAGGAGAATCACTTGAACCCAGGAGGCGGAAGCTGCAGTGAGCTGAGATTGTGCCACTACACTCCAACCTGGGCAACAGAGCAAAACTCTGTCTCAAAATAATAACAATAGAATTTAATACAGAGCACAAGCTAAAGGATTAGCGAAGGAAAATGTCATTCAAAATCTCCTTCACCTTAAACTGGAAGCTGGGAAAAAAAAAAAAAAAAAAAAAAACTCTTCAAATTTGTACTGAATTTGTGCTTTTAAGCCGCAACAGCTTTTCTCCCTGTTTCAGTGTGTCTCTGAATATTCATAACAAATTTAAAACCCTATGTAGTGTTTTTCACATGACAGGAGTTCAATGACTTCATTTGAAAATTAAATCAGTGTTTGCCAAAATGTGAAACATACACCTCTGGTAACAAATGAAATTTGAGGTAAGATAGCTAATGAATACTCTTTGTTTGAATTGTCTATTTATTGATCGCAAAACTTATTGTAATATGTCTTTAAAAAATATAACTGCCTCATGGAACCTATTACCTTACAGATGTTGCTTAGGACAAGCGAAAGAAGATATTTACATTTTTTAAAAGTCTTTTGAGGTAAATAGCACAGTGCTTGCTACATAAAAGTTTCACAATAAGCCAGGCATGGTGGCGCATGCCTGTCATTCTGGCACTTTGGGAGGCCGAGGTGGGTGGATGGCTTGAGCCCAAGAGTTCGAGACCAGCCTGAGCAACAGGGTGAAACCTTGTCTCTACAAAAAATGCAAAAATTAGCCAGCCGTGGTGTCGCGTGCCTGCAGGCTGAGGTGGGAGGATCACCTGAGCCTGGGAGGTGAAAGCTGAAATGAGCCATGATTGTGCCACTGCATTCCAGCGTGGGTGACAGAGTGAGACCCTATCTCAAAAAAAAAAAGTAAATAAAGGCCCACAATAAATATAGAATGAATGGATAAATTAAGTTGTCACTCAGATTATTAGGTTAATTTGAGTCATGGAAAATAACCTCAAGTTAACTCAAGGATCTAGTATTTCATATGTTCTTAAGAACAGTCTGAAGTTTGCAGAGCAGAAGAGATGAGCTTGTTTAAACTCAGTCAATTAGAAGTGGACAGTCTCTTGGGATATCTTTGCCAAGAGAAGCCCAATGGTGCCATAAATCAGGATGTCTAATTGAAGCTATGTTTTAGGAATTAAACAGCAATTAAATTAAATGGGAAAGTTTCTAAGGGACACCTTTGACACCATGGGGGGAAAAGTCAAAATAACCCCAAGAGTCCATGGGGAAAAAATGGCTTTCTTCCAAAGGGCTTGCTGGTTAATAATTATCAAACACATCTGTGATTCAAACCCTCTTTCTTCCAAAGGCTTTATGATCTTACCATAGACTTCCCTCCTTGAACATCATGAGCCAAAGCAGAAAGATCACCAAGGTATCACAAATGCAGGAAACCATGGAAAAAAGACTTGGAAAGGAAATGTGTAGCAAAAACTTTCATCCTGCCGAAAACTAGTTTTGTGAAACTGATTCTCGAGATAGATGGCATAACAAGTATCTGTTTACCCAGTGAAAATAATTTAAAGCATTTTGGCATCAATGTTCCCAACTTCAAGAGAAACCTAACTTGAACTTGGAGATTGATGGTGGAAGAGTGTGTGTGTGAGCGTGTGCATGCACACATGCACACGTGTATATAAAAGGTTTATTTAAAACTATGGTAAATTCTTTCATAACAGTGTTTCCAAAAATATAGGACTCCTACCTGCAATAGAGGTGATTTTAGGTAAAATGTGAACAAAAAAACAAAGTCTTTGTCATTTTAGCAGTTGCATAGTCTTACATAAAGCAAAATAAAAATATACTTAATACATCCATGATAGTATGAATTACTGCTTAGAATGAGGCAATGTTTTCTTAAAGTATGTTAATTTCCCTAAAAAGAATATTAAGGAAATAACTGAACATAGGGATCACTCTCAAACATAGCAGAATTTATAAAAATTGCTTCCCAAATGGCTGAGGATTGTGAAACACTGTTCCATAGCACAGCTAGGACTCTTTCTAACATATAATGCAAAAAAAGGGAGCTTGAATCCTTCGTTTAATAAAATCCAACAAAGACTGTAAAAAGAATACTGGGACAGAAGGTAGGGATGCAGAATTTACTTTTCCAGTTCAGATTATCCTAGCCCAGGTCATCACTTTGATGATGAGATTCTGGAAAAATGAACTTCATTGCCAATATTTCACCTTACAATCAGGTAAACACTTTTCTGCATATTTATGAAAGATTTATTTTGTGATGGTTCAAGAGAATGGCAGTTGCATACATCTCATTTTAAAAATAATAAGTATTATTATTATATTATCACTATCATTAGTTTCATTAGGAAATCCTCTCTATCCCAACAAACTAGAAACCACTTACAAGAAAATAGATACTATAATAATGACTATGCTGGTCTCATCAATTCAGACTGTATTTTAAGTCTGTCCTATGCAGAATCCTGTGACAGTGATTCTAATTCAGGATCCAGCATTTTGTAGCTCTGGGATTTTGTGAAACTCGTTCATCCATGAAATCTTGGTTGTAACATCTGTAAAACAGAGACAATGGTTCCCACGTCAGATTGATGATTACATAAGAGAATGTATAAAATACCTACAAAATACCAATCATGAAGTAGTTCCCCAGCACGTGGTAACTGGTCCTGGTTTTCTAGACCTCTCGACTTTCTCTTCACCCCTGTCACTCACTCTAGCTGTTCTACTGTACATCAGTTCTACTGAACATCATCCCCAAAGCCCTCCCAGACGAAAAGTAGCAAATGAACCCATTTGCCTGCCAGTATATGTCTACCGCTGCCTCAAATATCATTTTCTGGAATTCAACCTGTATTAGCATTCTGAATCGTTCATGCCTTCATTCAACAAAAGTGAGTGGGCTGCCTCCTCATGCCCTGCACCACGCTTGCTTCCTGGGAAGGAAACAAGCAAGTAAATGCACGTGTCAGATACAATTTTCACAGAGCACAAGCCCCAGCATGTGAAAAATATAACTTGCTTCATTTTTATTCTACAAATTAATTTAATTTCTTTCCTGGAGCCCTCATTATATCTAGGGGGAAGAAAATACCTCCGTTAACGCAGGGTCTTCTTGGCTAATTCAGGGATTTCCTACTTGCCTGTGCTTGTGTTGCTTCTATGACTTAGGCAGAGGAAGCCAAGGGAGAAATTGGGGATTTGTCTGGTCCTCGGTGTTCATTTCCTCCTCGTGACCTTTGGTGTCTGTGTATGGTCCCTATTGGCAGGTAGCAGGGACCGCGCTTCCCACACTGCATCCACAGAGATATCCCCATTCCCAAATACACAGGGTTTCCCTCTGGCCCATGTCCCTGTCCCCTTGTGGGCATTTGCTTTATCTGCCTGCTCTTTCTTCTCGGTTGAATTCTGTACCTTTTCTGGGGACAAGGAAAATGTTGGCTGTTGCAAAAAGCTATTCGAAGGCTACGAACATCGAGATAGGCTGACTCACACCTTCTTGCAGGTAGAGCTCCGGCGCTCCCCAGGGCTGCACACTTACCTGGGGATGATTTCCATGCCCTTCCTCGGTCTAACCCCACCTGGGGGTAGGCAGTCAAACTTCAGAGTTTTTTCGGAGACCTATCCCAGTGTCTTACTCGCTTGCGTTCCTGAGAGGCTCTTTTTCCTCCCCAAATCCTGACATTCCTTCCCCACTGGTGCTGGTGTCGGGGCCAAGTAAGGATAGAGGCTGGCTCAGGAAATGTTCCACAGAATCTGTTGTGATTTGGCCATGCCCTTGGCCTTTGACTCTAACACTCAAAGTTCTGGTCCTTTGCCCTCAGGTTCAGGTTCCTCCATGACTATCTCCCATCCAAATGCAAAACAGTCCCAGTGGTTAAAAGAACTGGAAAAGGGGGAAGAAATCAATGAACCTGTCCCATGATTATCCCACCATATGAGCCAGTACAACGCAGGGTGAGAACAGGGGCCCAGAGGGAGCACAGAGCAGCTGCAAGGGGAGGTCGGACAAGACAAGAAATAGAAGCTTCGGGATCACGACATTCAAATTGCTCTTCAAGAGCCCTGGTGGCCTTTCCCAGGCACTCCATGGCTCCCTCCGGGCCACAGCTTCCTGTCTGGATTGTATCACTCAGCACCACAGGAGATGGGGATCATATAGTTCTGAAGATTAATTAATGGTAACCGCTGCACATGTGACTGCAAAACCCCGGACCCTCATGACCAAAGAGACGACCTGGTGTGTGGGGAAAGACGGAGTCCTGTGGCTTGGGTTTGAGACAGGACTTCTCTAGTTCCCTCAGTTCTATGAACTTGTCCACATCACTGCTTCTCTCAGCCTCAGTTTCCTTTTCTGCAAAATGGGATACCACTTCCGCTTTTACAGGGCTTTTGTCTTTGAAAATGCTTTATTGGCCGGGTACAGTGGCTCAGGCCTGTAATTCTAACACTTTGGGAGGCCGGGGCAGGTGGATTGCCTGAGCTCAAGAATTCAAGGCCAGCCTGGGCAACATGGTGATACCCCAACTCTACTAAAATACAAAAAATCAGCTTGGTGTAGTGGTGGTCGCCTGTAATCCCAGCTACTCAGGAGGCTGAGGCACTAGAATTGCTTGAACCTGGGAGGCAGAGGTTGCAGTGAGCCAAGATCGTGCCGCTGCACTCAAGCCTGGGCAACAAAGTAAAACTCTGTCTCAAAAAAATAAAAAGAAAAAGAAAAGAAAGAAAATGCTTTATCTACCAGAAAAACTACACGAATATTAGGCATCATTTTTAGTGGTAGTCTGTCATCAGCCTGAATATAGCCCTAATCTTGGGATATATTTTAGAAGTTCTATAGGGGTGAATAAATCCATGACTTTTATTTTGTAACTACTTAATTGTTATTACAGGCCTGGCATGGTGGCTCATGCCTGTAATCCCAGCACTTTGGGAGGCCAAGGTGTACAGATTATTTGAGGTCATGAGATCAAGACCAGCCTGCCTATATGGCGAAACCCTGTCTCTACTAAAAATACAAAAATTAGCTGAGCATGGTGGCTCATGCCTGTAATCCCAACTACTTGGGAGGCTGAGGCAGGAGAATCTCTTGAACCCTGGAGGTGGAAGTTGTAGTGAGGCAAGATTGTACCATTGCACTCCAGCCTGGGCAACAGAGTGAGCCCCTGTCTCCGAAAAATAATAACAATAAAAATAATTAATACCAAAAAAAAAGCCCTGCTTCCATTTCCTCCAAACACTCCATTGATTTAAGCTTGCTAATTATTTCAATCCTGGAAATTTACCAGGATAAATGATTAACTGTTCCCTTAATATAATTTTAGGAGGTAACTAAAAAACTAGGCTTCCCAAAGTCAGCCAGATTCTACTTTGGCAGTTTGACATGTTCTGGAACACTCCTCTGGTGACATGTGAGTTCCACCTGGGGCTCTGCATTTTACCCTTTTGCTATTTTGGAAACCTGAAGACATCGAAATGGTGCCCAGGGAAGGCCCCCAGAGACAAAAATGCAAGACCTTGGCCAAGGGGAAGTGTGAGAGCTGACCAGATCTCCCAGGAGCTGGGAGAGGCAGAGATTTCTTCCAGAAACAAGGCAATTTATGTGGGGAGCACACAGTTGGGAGCCGTTAGCCAGTTCTTGCTCACAAATAGCAGGAAAGGACGAGACGGGGAAGAAAGGAAGACATTCATTACTGAAGGCGAGGGATTTGACTGGCCCTGGAAACTCCAAAACTGCAGTCCCAAATTGCTTCATGAACAAAGCCATTCACTATTAGCCGCATGCAGACCATTTATTTAAATCAAATTAAGATCCAAATACAGCAATTTTAATCATTTAATTTTTTGTTGGGGAGAGCATCATGCAGTCTGTATCTTCTTTCTGGATGGCTTCACTTTGGCGAGCAGTGTCTGTGAATCACACGTTGGGTTTGCCATCTACCGTCATGACATCCAGTCCCTCCCTGACCACTGCTTAGCTGTGTGACTTCAGCAAGGGGCTTGACCTCTCTGGGCCTGTGTTCAATTTTATAAAATGATTGTGATGCCTGCTTCACCCTTGAAGTTGTAAGTAAAAATGCCCCCTGATCAAAAATGAGATAAAGTAATAGTGATCCATGTAATACCAGCATTACTTAGCATCCTCAGTGCTTTTTTTAGACATAAACAGAGGATACGTATAAGTCGAAAATTAAATGACACTGTACTTTATCATTTTAAAAAATAAAAGAGTCAACTCAGAACCAGATATATGGAGAAAGGACGCCACATATAATAGGAATAATATGAAAACAGGAGGTAGAAAGAGGCTAAGCCTTTCTTACAAGGGATTTTTTCTTCACTTTGGAATGTCATATTATTGACTTACGATATTTCAGCTTCTCAGAATTGGAAAATAAACGAAAACTGAGAAGTGAGTACTGCAAAGACACTGGCTAAGTATCTGTTTTCACTCCCACAGAAAGAAAAAGGCAAATGGAGATACTGGTGCGCCCCAAAGGAGCACTCACGCCTCCCTGGGTGTAGGAAATGCAGATCACAGCTGTCAAGCGGTGAAGGGACTACGCTCCGTACTTAGCAGTCATGGGAAGAATGGGTATACCGTTCTCAGCCGTGGGGTACGACAGCCATCCTCACAATTCTTCCTTAATAGTTCTCTTATCCGCTGTCACCCCAGAGATGTTCTTAAGGATGCTGTTAGAGCTCCAGTTTTAACCCAGGGTTCCCAAGCCAAGCTCTACCTGGTCAAGCAGTACTTGGTCCACGGGGAGCTTCACTCATTCATTCCATCAATTTGATTTAACTCCTTCTGAGCCAGGGACCAGGGATAGCCAGGAGGAACAAAGCCCAGGCCCTGCCTAAGGAGGCTGGAACTTTCCCTTTCTTTTTTTTTTTTTTTTTTTTTTTGAGACAAAGTCTCACTCTGTCCCCAGGTTGACGTGTGCAATGGGCCAACTCAGCTCACTGCAACCTCCGACTCCCAAGTTCAAGCGATTCGCCTGCCTCAGCCCTCCAAGTAGCTGGGTCTACAGGCATGCTCCATCATGCACAGCTAGTTTTTGTGTTTTTAGTAGAGACAGGGTTTCACCATGTTGGCCAGGATGGTCTCGATCTCCTGACCTCGTGATCCACCCGCCTCAGGCAGGTGGATCACAAAGGTGTAATCCCAAAGGTGCTGGGATTACAGGCATGAGCCACCGTGCAGGGTCGGAACTTTCAAGAATCTAAAAAGAAAGTTGGAGAGGCTGGAATCTAGTGAGGAAAGCAGGAGAATGACCTAGACAAGCTGGAAGAGAAAAGCAAAGACAAGATCACTCCAGACACGAAGGTGATGTCCCACCTCCCACCCCGAATGAGGACGTTAGACCCATGGTCTCAGACCCACCTTCCTCTTTAAACCAGTGTTCCAATTGCCTGTGCCCCCAGCCTCCAGATGAGCCTGCCTCCCCCACTGGAGAAGGCTGGGCCCTGAGTCTCACACAGTATTTTGACAGAACCCACCCCTCACCTCTTAGCGTGGCTTGAGAAGCTCAGCTGCCTCGGCAAGGCTCGGTATTTATGTAACAAGCCCTGCTCAAGTATTTTTAGGCCTACTGTTTAGAAACACACAGCGGGGGCAAGAAAGAGAATAAATATGGAAATCAGATGTAGAAACTTCTGGCTCTTGCAACCGGCTTCCTGGGGGAATTTTCCTCTGTGTTCTTTCCACTTCTTCTACTCAGCGGAATGACTGCTAGTCATTAAGGAAATCTGTGAGGAGCTCACGGTACAGGAATTGTACACCAATGCTCCCATCCTCATTTGCATATCCCATTTTTTGATTGGCAGCTGTACATGAAATGCCATATCAGTTGAAAGTATGTTGTGAGCTGGCACTAATGATCCTTTGGCTCCAGGGAAACCTGCCATATTGTAATTTGGCTATCAGGCATGAAAGAAATAATTCTAAGTGCCAGGAATGCAAGACTGAATAAATGTTTCACTGCTGCAGGTTGTCAAGGGCGACACTTCTGATTTAGTATAAACGAATGCCCCGTTGCCTTTGGGGTACCGGGAGTTTGCATTGTATCTGAGCTGTGTGTATAAAACATTAGTCTAAGAAAATGGCTTCGGTGTAAAGACGGGAAACAGAGGCCTGCTCCCAGAAGGCAGCGGAATGTTTACAACTAATCACTGGATGAAAGGATTTTGCTACCTTCAGTAATGACAGGCAAACAGGATTTGCCTTTCCTGAGATGGAGAATAATGGTTATGTTAACTCTGCCTCGCCTAGCCTTTTTTTTTTTTTTAATGAAATGCTCTTTTGTAAAGAAAATCACATCTGTTTCCTTTTATATATGAAAGGGATATAAGTTCTTTTTCTTTCCCTCCCTCTGTGTGAATAGCCCGTGGTGTACCTTGGGATTAAATAACGCTTTCTGATGTCATCGGGTTTCAGAGGTCTGGAAACATGGCCACCACTTCCATCTCCCTGGCTCCTGACTTCACACACCTGCCTAGACAGAGAGCATCTTTAGAACTGGGGAGTGATCACTTTCACTTGAATTTTTATTAAGGTCCCAAAGCCAATTCCCTGCATACCGAGCTCCACAGGACCTCACTTTCACTAACAAACCTCCCTTGGGTTCACCGTATGCAATGCAGAAAACAGTTGTTTAAAGAGCAGTACCTCCTTAGAAGAAAAGACACTGGAAGTTTCTTCCTCCCTGTGGCCTCCATTGACCGTCTGGGTCCTGGCTTCAGGATCATGTTAAGATCTCTTTGTTTCCCTTGATTCTGCGTGGGGATGTTCTTTGGAGATGGTTTCCACCATGGACTTCCTTGCTTGGACATCATCGAAGTAAAGGCTCGGGTACCTGTTTAGACACAGCAGAATGGCAGTCACAGGAAAATGCCATTTTTCCATTTGTTCTCTAGGCAAAGGCCAGCTGGAGTCCATCAAGGCTGGGCTGGGGACACCCAGACCACGTTTTACTCTCCATTCTTGATTTGGGAAGAAAGCAACCTGACACTTAGACTCTCTTCTTGAAGTGAAAACTTCATTACTGCCTCTCACCTGCAGTTGCAGTGACTTTCGGGTGGGCTTGGCAAGAGTGGGAGTGAAAACTATAATAACTTAGAAGATAACTAAGAGTATGGTCAGATTTACTCAACCCTAACAGACTCAGGAAATTCCCATCATACCAATCCCTTCAGCCATTCCACTGTTGCAGAGTGTGTCGTAGGCTTGTGATACAATACACAGATCCCATAAGATACAGCATCTTGCAATGTTTCTCTTCCGTAGGTGAAGAATTTTTAAATTTTAGGTGGAGGATACTGAGGTTGCTGTTCATTCAAACTCACATTTCTTATTCCTTCGCTTAAATGACACACAAATTATTGGGCATTCACTCTGTCGTGGGCTTTGGGGGTATAAAAATAAATGAGGCAGATCCTCTGTCCTCAAGTAAGTCACAGTTAATGGAAAATGTGCATCAAAATATAAAGCAACCACATCTACTGTGATGATACAGCACTGAAGCCAGGGTGAAATCCACAGTTGAGAGCCTGACAGTCACAGTAACAGACACAGGAGAAAATGCCAGTTGAAGAACCAACTGGCCACACTCACCTCTTTAACCTTTTTTTTTTTTTTTTTTTTTTTTTTTTTGAGATGGAATCTTGCTCTGTCACCCAAGCTAGAATGCAATGCAATCTTGGCTTACTGCAACATCCTCCTCCCAGGTTCAAGCGATTCTCCTGCCTTAGCCTCCTGAGTAGCTGGGTTTACAGGCACCTGCCATCACGCCTGGCTAATTTTGTATTTTTAGTATAGACAGGGTTTCGTCATGTTGGCCAGGCTGGCCTCAAACTCCTGACCTCAGGTGGTCCGCCCACCTCGACCTCCCAAAGTGCTGGGATTACATGTATGAGCCACCGCACCTGGTCACCTCTATAACTTTCAAGGACCAGCTTAAATTTACTTTTAAATTCAGAAAGCCGTATTTTGTACCCACTACATGCCAGGTATAATATTTAGATACTTTCACTCATATTACATGGTTTAATTCTCCTTCAGTGGCCAATTATTCGTTGATATTAAGATTATAGCGTTTCAATACTAAGAGAGAATGAAGTCAATCCTGCAGGCAAGCGGGAACATACTAGAATGGGTGATCTTTTCCTCATTGGTTATGGGAGATTTTCCAAAAGTATAAATGTTTGAAAACCCAGACAGACATCTACAGATAGGGTCCCCTTCCTCGTATTCCTTTCTTTCAGGTAATTCAACACTTCTCAGAACATCAGCACGTGTAAAAATGACTAAACAGGGTTAACTCTGCAATACTACTCATATCATATTCAAGGGGGGATTTGAGAGATTTTCTAAGGCTAACTGAGTTATACGTAGTTTTCACTTAAGCCTGGACTTGGAGCTAACCCCTACATGATTGTGTCTCTATTGATTGTTGAAAGGGTGATATACGTCCAGAGGAAATTGTGTCTGAGTCCATATTAGGCCTGAAAGAGGGGTGGTCAGGGAAGACTTCATTGAGGTGGTGATTTTCCAGAATGCATGAATTAGGAAAGGAAATTCCAGGCAGAGTGGCCAAGACTAGCAAATGCTAGGAGGTGACAGAGTATGGCTGGCTTTGGGTTGAAAGACTAGAAAAAAAGTAGTGGCAAGAGGTGAAGTTAGATCAGTGGGCCGGTGCCAGGGTTCTGCTGGCTGATGCTATCAGGTTGCCTACCCGCTTGTTCTGAGATCTCGGACCTGTGGTTTTCAACAGGGAGATGACTTGGCCCCCAGGGGACGTTTAGCAATGTCTAGAGAATTTTGGTTGTCACAGTTAAGGAAGGGGTGCTACCGGCATCTAATGGGTAGAGACCAGGAAGGCTGCTAAATATCCTACAATGCCCAGGACCGCCCCCCACAACAAAGAATTGTCTGGCCTGAAATGTTAATAGCACTGAGGTTGAAAAAGCATTTTCTAGACCATGGCCACTTGTTTTCACACTATTCCGGTGTCACGGAGGTAAATGCAAAGCACGTTTAAACTTTGTGTGTTGGAATAAGGATGTCTTGGGACAAATATTTATTTGGAATTCCTGTTTCTTCTGAGCCAGGGAATGGGGTGGGGAGGCAGGGTAGAGAGTGACTTTAGAGAGAAGTATTAACCTTGCAAATGTGCACATTTTCAATTCACATCCTAGTGACAGGCTACAACTTGTAATCAGTATAAAATGATTTTCCGGGAGAGTAAATGCTTATTTTCACTGTCTTGATGTTGGCACTGGATTACTTGGTATTAATCCCAGGGTGACACAGTCACATTTGGAAGCCGTGAGATTTATTTGGATGTCTCATGGGGCCAGGGGCAGCCTTCATTTACACCACCCTTGATCTTGGAGAATTTAAATAATAGAGCTGCTTTTCTGTATACACTAGCGGTGTGAAAAGGAAGGTATCCACCCAGGACATATTCCAAGAGCCATGGAAAGCCGGGGAAGGAAGGAGAGAGGTTAGAAATGTCTCCATATTTATTGACGACTCCATACTTAGCAGTAGCAACGACAAACACTTATTAAACACCAACTGTGTGCCTGCTTCCCTTGCACAAGAGAGAAAGAAATCTGAAAGTTTGTACCCACTTGCTCCATCATACATGATAACGACCTCTTCTCTTACATGTGCCCCAACTATGAGGCTACATTGGTATGATCACTAGTGAGTCTAGACTGTGTATGCTGCAAAATATCCTACAATGCACAGAACAGCCCCGCCGTGATGAAGAACTGTCTGATCTGAAACGTCAGCAGTACCAGGGTTGAAAAAGCCCTCTCTGGACAAATTCTGTCACTATCACCTCTTATGCATAACTTTCATCCAGAGCAGAGGCCAGCAAAATTTTTTAAGGGGCCAGAGAGTAAATATTTTTGGCCTTGCCAACCATATGGCTTCTTTGGCAACTACTCAGCTCTGATGCAATGTGAAACAGCCATAGACGGTATGTGAATAAGGGAGCCGGACTGTGTTCCAATAAATCTTTATTTACAAAAACAGGCACCTGGGTCAGATTTGTCCTTGAGGTTCTAATTCATCAGCTCTTGATTGAAAGTACCTGGTACACTTTAAAAAAAAAAAATCGCAGCTCACTGCAGCCTCAAACTCTGGAGCTCAAACAATCCTCCCACTTCAGCCTCCTAAAGTGCTGGGATTACAGACATGAGCCACCATGCCCCGCCTAGTATGCTGTTTTAAAGACATACTTTCTGAATATTTAAGTAATGCTACTAGAAATGATAAAACAGCCAGGTGTGGTGGCTCACGCCTATAATCCCAGCACTTTGGGAGGCTGGGATGGGTGGATCACCTGAGGTCAGGAGTTTGAGACCAGCCTGGCCAACATGGCGAAACCCTTTCTCTACTAAAAATAGAAAAATTAGCCGGGCACGGTTGTGTGTGCCTGTAATCCCAGCTACTCAGAAGGCTGAGGCACAAGAATTGCTTGAACCTGGGAGGCGGAGGTTGCAGTGAGCCGAGGTGGTGCCACTGCACTCCAGTCTGGGCAACAGAGAGATTCTGTCTCAAAAAAAAAAAAAACAAACAAAAAAGAATTTGTAATTTTACATCTCTGAATCTAGTTCTAAGAATATCTTTGGCTTTGCATATATAAATTTTTGTCTAAACATGTTCACTCTGGTAATATTTACAATAATAAAGACATGGAAGCAATTTTATTGGTCCGTGATAGGACATCAGAGAAATCTTGTCTTTAATGGAACAGTGGAATATTGGGCAGTCTTTGAAAATGATCATTCTAGCCCAGGTACACTGGCTTAATCCCAGCACTTTGAGAGGCTGAGGCAGGTGGATCACCTGAAGTCAGGAGTTCAAGACCGCCTGACCCAACTTGGTAAATCCCCATCTCTACTAAATACAAAAAATTAGCCAGACATGGTAGTGCATGCCTATAATCCCAGATACTTGGGAGGCTGAGGCAGGAGAATTGCTTGAACCTCGCAGGTGGAGGTTTCAGTGAGCTGAGATTGCACCACTGCACTCCAGCCTGGACAACAGAGTGAGACTCCATCTCAAAAAAAAAAAAAAAAAATGAAAGTGATCATTCTGAAAGGTTTTCAAGATGTATTTAAGACGTAATGTTAAGTCAATAAAAGTGAAATAGAAACTGTGCTAAGAGTTTTGTGGCAGTTGAGTGTAAATCCACATTGCGTGGGAAAACAGCAAGAAGAAATAGACCGAATTGTTAAGTATGGTGAGGCTGTGGGGTGACTTTCCTTAAATTTAATTCCAACATGGATTTTTTTTTAGCGTTATGTTCATTCTTTTTGATTTTTTTAATCATCTATATTTCTTTGAGGTACCTATGCAGGTTTGTTACATGGGTAAATTGTGTGTCTTGGGATTTGGGGGTACAGATAATTTTGTCACCCAAGTAATCACCGTAATATCGCATAGGTAGTTTTTCTTTTTTTATCTTGAGACGGAGGCTTGCTCTATCGCCCAGGCTGGAGTGCAGCGGCATGATCTGGGCTCACCGCAACCTCCACCTCCCGGTTTCAAGCAATTCCCTGCCTCAGCCTCCCGAGTAGCTGGAATTTCTGGCACACACCATTGCACCAAGATAATTTTTGTGTTTTTAGTAGAGAGGTTTCACCATGTTGCCCAGACTAGTCTCAAACTCCTGGCCTCAAGTGATCTGCCCACCTCTGCCTCCCCAGGTGCTGGAATTATAGGCAAGCCACTAAGCCTGACCCATAGGCAGTTTTTCAATCTTCACCTTCCTCCTAGCCTCCACCCTCAAATATGACCCAGTGTCTATTGTCTCCTCTCTGCGTCCATGTGTACTCAATGTTTAGCTCCCACTTATAAGTGAGAAATGTAGTGTTTGGTTTCTTTGTTCCTGCATTACCCGCTTAGGATAATGACTTCCAGCTCTATCCACCAACAAAGAATTATTAAGAGGGCAAGTGTTGGCATCCAGGAGATTTAGCTTTGCAGTTCACTGGCTAAGCAGGTGACCAGGGCAAGGTGACTTAAGCTCGCTAAGCTTCAGCTTGCTTCTTTGTGAAACACATGTAACATCCGACTTTCCAGATTGATGGGAAGATTAAATGAAGTAATATACATAAAACACTCAGCCGAGCGTTTGTAACATCGTAGGTACCAAACATATTGTAGCTGTTAATATCATTATTCCTTGTTTGTTCCAAGCAGTCTGTATCTTGATTGTGGTGGTGATTACATAAATCTATGTAAGGGATAAAATTGCATAGAACTACACACAGAACACACACACACACAAGTAAAAATTGTAAAAACTAAGGTCTGTAGCCTACCTAACAGTATTGTACCAATGGCAGTATCCCAGCTTTGATATTGTACTCCAGCTATTTAAGATTGACGTCTCCACTGGGAGAAACCGGGAGGTTACATGGGACTCTACTATTTTTACAGCTTCCTGTGAATCTATGATTATTTCAAATGAAAGAGTTTTTAAAGTACAGTAAAACTTTTTTAGAAATTCTAACATCTTGCGTAATTTGCATCTCATCTATTCAGGTGAGGAAAGGTAGGAATGGTTTGTTATTATTTATAAAAGGAAAAACTGGCAGAGTAACTGATTCCTCTCCAGGTCAATCAGAAAATAAGCAGAAAAGGAAAAACCAGGGCACTGAATGTCCAGGACTTTTTAACAGTTGCTGACCCTGCCTCAAACATTGTCCTGTGTTTAATGGCATTTATGTTCCCTCAAAAAGGATTTTTTTTTTTAGCTTTGTGTTCATTCTTTTTTTATTTTTGTAAATGTATCTATATTTCGTTGGGGTACCTATGCAGGCTTGTTACATAGGTAAATTGCATGTCTTGGGATTCTGGTGCACAGATAATTTTGTCACCCAGGTAATCACCTAAAACTCTGAGGTTTAAGGGTACACCTGCTATCTCATTCTTTAGATGTATGTAAAAGGTGGTCAGTGGACACGGAAGTAAGAACAGAACCAGAATTCCATAAACCAATGTCCCCAGTTGAGATTTGCAATAAGGCAAAGCAGAAACAAGTGACTGTCTCAAAAAAAAAAAAATACTCAAGTGTTTTCATGCATTTATCAGTTTTATTTTTTTACATATACTATTAAAACTGAAAATAGGTTGTCTATAAATTAAGAAAACTGGCTTAAAGTTGGTACAATTACAAGTCTCCTTGCAAAAACTCAAGTCACTAATTGACCGAATATTTGCTAAATATCTGCCATGTGCAATCACTGTTCTAGATGCTGGAGATTTAGTAATGAACTAGACCCATCCGGTCCTGCTCTTGAAGAATGTGGTTTAGGTCAAAAGACAATTGACTGTAGCCTGTGTTTTCCCACTTGCTTACCATGTGATTTTAAAAGTTACCTGGGCCTTCGTCTCCTCTTCTTGGCCTTATTTATATAGCAAAATACACATCCTCACTCACGAGCTCCACCTCTTATATTCAATACCAACATCACCAATCAATCTGTCTCAAAACAAAAAACAAGCTGTTTTTCAATTGCCTTTAGCCATCTGATTCCCTCAAAGCTCCACGCATGAAACACCACCTGTCGGCCGGGCATGGTGGCTCACACCTATAATCCCAGCACTTTGGGAGGCTGAGGCAGGTGGATCACCTGAGGTCAGGAGTTTGAGACCAGCCTGGCCAGCATGTTGAAACCCTATCTCTACTAAAAATAAAAATTAAAAAAAAAAATAGCTGGACATGGTGGCAGGCACCTGTAATCCCAACTACTTGGGAGGGTGAGGCACCAGAATCTCTTGAACCCGGAAGGCAGAGGTTGCAGTGAGCAGAGATCACGCCACTGCACTCCAGCCTGGGCAACAGAGTGAGGCTTTGTCTCAGGAAAAAAAAAAAAGAAAGAAAGAAAAGAAATACCACATGTCCCCCAGAACTCACACACACACACACACACACACACACACACACACACACATGCAAAATCCAAAGGCCCTTCCCCATGCAACCTCCACTGGCTGCTTCTCTTTGCCACTTCCCACTCACATCCTTCTTGCCTTCCCATGTCTCTGCTCTTTCCTTGTAAATGGACCAAGCCAACATGGGGGGGGGGGGGGGGTTGGCATTATTCTTACCCATTTCCCTGATTTAAACAACAAGGCCTAGAAGCCATGCTAGTCAAGCCAAGTTCTCTTCAGCATGTGAGGAAGGTGGAGGAGCTTTAAAGCGGAGGAGAGCATTCAGTCGTGCGAAATCGAAGGTGAAATGATAAAAATGGGAAGGACAGAGCACAACCCACCAGATCAGTGAAATGATGTCTGAGAAAGCACTTCAAAGAGTGTCCGGCACAATAAAAATAAATTGTCCCGGAGAAGCAGTTTCTGGAGTAAGAAAAATGTGACTTTTAGACGGATCTTGAAGAATTAATGGAACCTGGACCCATGGAATTAGAGGTGATGAGTAAGCAAAGAAGAAGGAAGCCAAGATGGCAGGAGCAGCAGGAGCAAAGGTTCTGTGCAAGAAAGGGTTGGGTGTGTTCGAGGAGCCTGCATCAGTCTCTAAACTGAGGCTTCCTAAGTTTATTTCCTGTCTGGGACATTCTGTGACACATGTCCAAATGGAAAAATCATTCCCCATTGAGCTAGCCAAATATCTTCAACAAATAATGCAAAAATTATTAAGACATTTTCCAGAGGACCCCCACCATTTCCTGTCTTGACAATGGAGCTGGATTTGCCATCAGCTAAGTCAAGAGGTTAGAAATAAAAGCTGTGGCCAATTAAAACTTCCCTTCCAAATGTTTTTCAATAATCTGAAATCGGGCCAAGAGACAGGACTTGTAATCAGCTTTTTGCAAACCATCTTAACATCTTTCATTAAGTCACAAGCATGACCGTGCAGATGTGCCATTGGCTAATTATTGTCCTGGATTGTGGGAATAGGAAGGAACGTTAAAATAAAGGATGACTTCATTGGTCAACCTATGGAATGTTAAAAGAAGAGGGAGTTAAAGGGAAGATGTTCCAATAGCATGCAACATGACCTTGGGTTAATGGGATAGACACACATTGGAAAGTTTTAAGCATTTTAATGAGAATAATACAAAATATCAGCTCACATGTGCATATCGTGGTTCTGATGCACCAGCTGCTCTTCTAAGCTCTTGACATATACTATGTAGTTCATCCCTGACAATCACCCTGAAAGAGGCAGGTACTTATTCCCATTGTACAGATGAAGAAACTGGAGGAAGTTAAGCAACTTTTCCAGGGTCACACCATTAAAAAATGAAACAGTCAGCATACAGGTACTATCTCTCCAAGGAACCTCCAGAGACAGCAATCAAAAGAGAGTGTGGATTCTCCTTGCAATCCCATCAGTTAAAAAAGATAGAGAGATCAAGTATGGGTGGCTTATGCCTGTGATCCCAGCACTTTGGGAAGTCGAGGCAGGTAGATCACTTGAGATCAGGGGTTTGAAACCAGCCTGGGTAACATGGTAAAACCCCATCTCTACAAAATAATACAAAAATTAGCCAGGTATAGTGGCTCATGCCTGTAGTCTCAGCTACTCAGGAAGCTGAGGTGGGCAGATCGCTTGAGCCTGGGAAGTTGAAGGCTACAGTGAGCTAAGATGGTGCCACTGCATTCCATCCAGTCTGAATGACAAAGCAAGACCCTGCCTTAAAAAAAAAAAAAAAAAAAAAAAAGGAGAGAGAGAATGCTGAGAAAATCCTGCCCCAAATCTTACAAAGGCAATAATGCAACCACCTCAGCACATCCAGGAAGACTGGATGACTTGTCCAAGATCAAGTGGAGTCAAAACCAGTGCTTGAACAAGGATCTTCTCACTCCCAGGAAGCAATCAATCCCGAGCATTCATTTCTCATCTGTGCACTGGACATCCAAATACCTACTTACCAAATGATAGATTATCTACCAAAGCTCTTCTGCAAGTAATCGCATTGTAAAAAATATTTTACAGTTATGAGTATCTGCAGTCAAACAAACTGATTTGAATCAGCATTACCAATTATTAAAAGTTCTATCAGGCCAGGCATGGTGGCTCACACCTGTACTCCCAGCACCTTGAGAGGCTGTGGTGGGTGGATTGCTTGAGCCCAGGAGTTCTAGACCAGTTTGCACAAAATACTAAGACCTCGTCTTTACAAACTTTTTTTAAAAAATTAGCTAGTGTGATGGTGCATGCCTGTAGTCCCAGCTACTCAGGAGGCTGAGGTGGGAGGATCCCTTGAGCCTGGGAGGTCAAGACTGCAGCGAGCCATAATTGCAGAATAAGTACCTGCCTCTTTCAGGGTGATTGTCAGGGATGAACTACATAGTATATGTCAAGAGCTTAGAAGAGCAGCTGGCGCATCAGAACCACGATATGTACATGTGAGCTGATATTTTGTATTATTCTCATTTAAACGCTTAAAACTTTCCAATGTGTGTCTATCCCATTAACCCAAGGTCATGTTGCATGCTATTGGAACATCTTCCCTTTACCTCCCTCTTCTTTTAACATTCCATAGGTTGACCAATGAAGTCATCCTTTATTTTAACGTTCCTTCCTATTCTCACAATTACACTGCACTCCAGCCTGGGTGACAGAGTGAGAGTCTGTCTCAAAAACACACAAAAAGTTTTATCTGTGGACAATTTAGATCCTGCTCAAGTTACCAGGTTTTGCATCAATAAAATGGGAATAATCATCATAGCTATCTGATGGGATTTTGGAAGATTAAATAATACGTGTAAGGGATGGTGCTCAGTGTATGCAGTGCATAATATCATGTGTATGCAATGCATACACGGAGCACCATCCCTTACACATAGTAAGTGCTCAGTAAATAGTCAATAATAATAAAGAAATCATAGCTACAACATGTGTTACTCTGTGTTAGATACAAGATTGCAGAAACCTATTTTGAAGCAGGCCATTATAGCTTGAGTAAGAAATAAAATAAATAGGCAAACAACAGAACTTTATAACCTAATAACATGACCACTCCCAAAGTTTAGCATATTACTGGAAATCGCTAATGGAGCACTGCCCATTATTCATGGTACGAACAGTAAGGAATCATGCATAATGGAACAGAGTCCCTGCTAACAGCAGATTCACACACGATAATTTAAACTTGTTTGTATGGAAATAAAGGACGAATCTTTGAAGTGAGCCTTAATGAGATTCTGCTTGATCTTCGGTGTATCCTGGGAGAAAGAGTTCAATTTTTCCTCCAGCATCCGACTCATGTTGGTGGTGTGTAGGAAAGAAAGGGCCGCCTTAAATTATGAATGGCCTTTCTTGTCTTTGTGATAGCAGGTGAGGAGGGGGGCACTAATCCGGGGGCACTGGGGAGGTGCAAGGAGACAATCAGTTCTCCGAGGTGGCTTCTGCATCTGAAAGTTAGAGGAAGGCTTGGTGCGCTGGAGCCTCGAAAGGCATTCGTCATCCAGAAGGATGCTTTACAGACTCTGCAGGAGCAAAATAAGCTGGTGGGCTCTGGCGGGAGACACGGGGGTACTGGTGTGGCCCTTCACCTTTTCAAAAACCGCTTGTGCACGAAAGGGATTCAGCTCCATCCCAAGCCCATGCTGGAGGAGACGTGGCAAGCAGTCACCTTGCCATTCACCACTGACCCAGCTGCTGACCAACTCTGAAGAGGTCTCCGTGTTTGGTCAACTTGGCCTGGCTGTCAGAAGGTCCCAGGAAGTGGGCTGTGTTTTTTGGTTGGCAAATGCAAGAGAGTATGAGTTTTGAGTTTTTAAAATCAATTTGAGTCATGGGACAGGTCTACCTCATTAGGTGACCATTAGATTGATGATGAAAAATGACGACTGTGGAGTGCTGAGCACAGGCTGCCCACTCGCTGTGGAGTGCTGAGCACCAGCTGACTACTCAGTAGAGAATGCTGAGCATAAACTGACAACTCACTGTGGAGTGCTGAGCACAGGTGGCTAACACTGTGGAGTGCTGAGCACCAGGTGACTACTCATTAGAGAATGCTGAGCATAGACTCACAACTCTGTGGAGTGCTGAGCACAGGTGGCTAACACTGTAGAGTGCTGAGCACCAGCTGACTACTCACTAGAGAATGCTGAGCATGGACTGACGACTCACTGTGGAGTGCTGAGGACAGCCTCGCTGCACATTGTAGGGTGCTGAACACAGGCTGGCCACACAGTGTAGAGCCCTCAATGTCTGGTCGATGCCATTTTATTTTTCTTTTTACCTTTATCACTTTGAGGGCTTTTTCAAGTCTGTAGTCTTTCAGGCTCAATGAATTGTAACTAAGCCTCTGAGACAAAGCGTTTGTTGAATTCAACACAGAAACGCAGCATAGGTTGAAGTTGCAATGGATAGCGTGTGTTGAAACTTCCTCCGTGCCGGACTCCTTGCTGGGACTCTTTACATCACCTCCTCCCGTCCTCACCACTGCCCTGGGAGGAAGAGTGTGCTTTTTAACTTCATTTTACAGATGAGAAAACTGAGGCCCATAAGGTGATGTTACTCACTCAAGCCAATAAGCGGTAGGAATTGGGATTTGTGCCCAGCACCCATTTGATCCCAGAGTCTGCTTTCTTGATTATACTCTCTACGGCCTCACCCTGAGCGGCTTCCTCTAATGGAGAAGCCGGCCCTCACCCTAACAAATACTCTCCGCTGGGCAGAGTGAAGGGACGGCCTCTGTGCATCTGAGGAGTTCATCTCAATCCCTCCCCAGGGTACAGATGTGTTGTGTAACTTGGGCATTGGGAACCCCAGCACCGAGCAGAACAGAGGAGGGTGTTCTCCAGACCTGTATGGTCCACCTCAGTTATCTCCCCTCCCACACACTCAAGAATTCAGATCCCACCTATGTTACCTTGTTCTTCTAACAAACATCTCTCATGTTTAAGCTAACATGTCCTAATTATTATGTTAAGAGGACTCATGCATTCAATCATTTTGAGCTTTCTCATTTGACCAATGAGGCTACTGAGGCTCCTGCACGTTAAGTGCCCAGCCCAAGAACACACAGCAGCTGCCTGGGGTGGCAGGACACATTCCTGCGTCGTTCGTGTGAGAGATGCATGCTTACCTCCATGTGCCTGATGTTGTGCTCCATGCGGGGATACAGCAGTGACTGAGACAGGTGACTGCCCTCAGAGACCTACACCCTGGAGGGGAGGCACGGGCTATGAACAATATACAAATTAGACAATACAGTCATGTGCCCAATAGTGACATTTCAGTCAACAACAGACTGCACATGAACGGTGGTCCCGTAAGATTATAATTCCATATTTTTACTGTACCTTGTCTATGGTTTTTATTATACTTTCTTTTTTGTTATTTTATTTTTTATTTCAATAGGTGTAGGGGAACAGGTGGTGTTTGGTCACATGGGTAAGTTCTTTAGTGGTGGTTTCTGAGATTTTGGTGCATCCATCACCAAGTAGCGTACACAGTACCCAGTGTGTCGTCTTTCGTTTCTCATCTCTTCCCCTCCTCCTCTAGAATCCCCAAAGTCCATTATGTTGTTTTTATGCTTTGCGTCCTCATACCTTAGCGTGACAACAGACGATGTTTGGATGTTTGGTTTTCCATTCCTGAGTTACTTCACTTAGAATAATAGTCTCCAGTTTCATTGCTGCAAATGCCATTAATTCATTCCTTTTTATGACTGAGTAGTATTCCATGGCGTGTATATATATATATATATATATATATATATATATATATATATATGCCACATTTTCTTTATCCACTTGTTGATTGATGGACATCTGGGCTGGTCCATTTTTTGCCATTGTGAATTGTGCTGCTATAAACATGAGTGTGCAAGTGTCTTTTTCATACAATGACTTCTTTTCTCCTGGGTAGATATTCAGCAGTGGGATTGCTGGATCAAATGGTAGATCTACTTTTAGTTCTTTAAGGAATCTCCACACTGTTTTCCATAATGGTTGTACTAGTTTACAGTCCCACAAGCAGCATAGAAGCCTTTTCTATGTTTAGATAATATCTGGATACACAAATATTCACCATGATGTTACAGCTGTATATGGTACTCAGTACAGGCACGTGTTGTACATGTTTGAATGTTTGCAGTCTAGGAGCCACAGGTGGTACCATGCAGCCTAGGTGTGTAGGGGCCTATGTCATCTAGGTTTGCATAGTATGCTCCCTGATGGTCTCACATTAATGAAATCACCAAAGGATGCATTTCTCAGAATGTATCCCATGGTTGAGAGATCATTTCTATGAAAAATGCAGCAGAAAGAAGCAAAAGAAGGAACTGAGGGGGAGGAGGTGTTCGTTTCAATGGGTAACCAAAGAGGTCAGCCTGAGAAAGTGCTATTTGATGCCCGACCTGCATGCGTGGAGGGAGGTGGAGGAAACACATGCCAGGCACTGGGATGCTTACGTGCAGAGTTCCTGGGGATGAGCAAGCTGGGGAAACATCAGGAAGCTGCTTCTGCCCCAAGTGGGGTGGAGGAAGAGAGCGAGTCAGAAGGGAAGATTGCGCACAGCCACGTCAAACCGAACGTGGATTCTGCAGCCTGTGCCTCTACCCACCACACTGTTCCACTCCAAGGGCTACCTGAAACACATCAACTCTCACATTTCAGCTTTTATTTTAGATACAAGGGGCACATGTGCAGGATTGTTACATGGGTATACTGGACCGAGACACTGGACGCAGTACCCAACAGGTAGTTGGTCAACCCACACTCTCTTCCCTCCCCGCTCCCTTTTTTTTAATATTCCGGAGAATATCCCAAGTAACCTCCCCACTCTCTAGTAGCTCCCAGTGTCTAGCACTCCCAAGTTTATGACTATATGTGCTCAGTGTTATGAGAACATATGGGATTTGCTTTTCCATTCCTGCATGAATTCACTTAGGATTATGGCCTCCAGCTCCATCCATGTGGCTGCAAAGGATAAGATTACATTCCATTTTATGGCTGCATAGTATTCCATGGTGCAAAATAAAAGATGAAATTTTTTTTAAAAACTACCTTAAATCATTTTTAGATTGAGACTATAAATAAATGAAATCAACACAGATTACACACACACACACAAAAAATCAACTCCTATCCTGATGTCCACTTTACCTGAATTTTCTCTCCTCTGCAGATTCCCCAAGTCTCTTTTTGTTTTTAGATTATTACCAAATGTAGATATCCTGGAATCCATTCTCTTCTTAAACAATTTGAATTAAACTAGGATAAATGTCCCCCAAGAAGTGAGGAGTAGAGAACTCCGTGTGAAGTATCCATGCGTGCTTCCTCCGTGTGTGGTCTGTTTCCTTCTTCATGTTCATGGATGGCTCGGCTGATGGAGGCCAACCTGAGTGTGTGTGTGGTACACATGCCATGCAAAGGACTGCCAGTGTGGCTGGTCACACAGAAACACTTCCGTCTCTGAGAGCTATTGAATGAGAGGATGCGCGGGTACTCTTATACGGAAGCATATCAATAGTGGAGTCGTCAAACTAGCCCCGTATTCAGGTGCAAGCCTTCAATATTTCCAAATGAAGGTCTGAGGCTCATAAGCGCTGGGCATCTTCCCCTCTTCTGGCACAATTTGGCTTCTTCCTGCTGCTGAATGGATGCGTTCTTTACACTTTTTATTACTAACCACAGCCGTGAGCCAAAACGTAACAATTAAATAAAATAAACAGATCTTGGGATGAGTGTTGAGGAAAAAGCAGTCTTTTAATAATCAAAATCCCATGCATTTTATTTCATCATTATGCTAAGATGTTGAGAGAACAGACTTTTGGAATATGACCTGGTGTCTGAGCACAGAAAAGAAAGACGTTTAATCCGGCCCTGACTTTGTGTCTAGTCAATTACAAGTTCAAGCTAACCACCCCAGCATTTCAGGGATGGCCTTTTTCTTTTTTTAAAACAGCAGGACTAGAATTTCATTGTATTGAACATAAATGGGAAAACGTACATTGCAGAATAAAATTTAAAATGCTTTTATGGAATTTTCATTATAAGACTGCCTGTAATGGAGTTGACCTCATATTCACCTAAGATTTCTCTGGCTCCGAGTTCAGATTTCATGCCAATTAACATGTTAATGACATATATCATTTAAAGAGCCCATCATAACTTTTATCACATCATGTTACATCTATTTCCTTGTAATTAAATCAGAATTACAGGGTGTAATTACTTTTCTTTTCCTGAATACCCATTCCTTTTCAGACATTTAAATTCAAGTGCAAGTACTAAAAGACACTTGAAAGTAACAACCTAATAAAAATATTATCAATTAATGAAAGTGTTGGGTTTCTCCTACTCTCTGCTTTCTTTTTGACAAATTCCTATCTCCCCATGTACTTTGCATGACATGTAATGATTGGTCGTATCCAGTCAAATGCTTCTTAAGCTCTTTAAATCCTCAGGGCCCTAGTCTCTATTAATATGCAACATTCTCACACATAAATATAATTACATACAATTATTAGCGGAAAAGGATCAGATAAGGTTTATTAAGGAAATATCCTATAATTACCCAAGTCCAAGACTTCCCCTTACATGCTAATTCAACAAAGGGTTAGAATCTGTAATCATTACACCTGCATTGATCACTGATGGCAGGATCAAAAAAGGGCCACATCTTTGTTTAAAAGACTTAAACAATTATTTTGTAGATAATTCTACAAAAATTCTAGACCTAGACATAATTATCTAGCCACTTTTGGTTTTCCACACTCTCCTCGACATCCATTTTAAAACTTAAAGTTGGACAAGCACGGTGGCTTACGCCTGTAATCCAGCACTTTGGGAGGCTGAGGTGGGCGGATCACCTGAGGTCAGGAGTTCGATATCATCCTGGCCAACATGGTGAAACTCTGTCTCTACTAAAAATACAAAAATTAGCCGGGCATGGTGGTGCATGCCTATAGTCCCAGCTACTCAGGAGGCTGAGGCAGGAGAATCGCTTGAACCCAGGAGATGGAGGTTGCAGTGAGCCGAGATCACACCATGGCACTCCAGCCTGGGCAGCAGAGCAAGACTCCATCATCCAAACAAACAAACAAACAAACAAACAAAACCTTAAGTTGTATTATACTTAATTTTGGAACCCTGCCGTAACTTGAAGTAATATCTAAGAACTGGGAAGCAACGAATAGGCACAGGCTGTCCGATGATGACCTGTTAGGATTCTGTGGGCACAACTACCAGGGACTGACATATATTATTTGAGGAAGTAGACACTCGAAGGTAGGTAGAAAAGAGGTAGAAAAGGAACTCCTTTACTGTCAGAAAGCTCTACATATATAGATCAACACATTCATTCCTTTGGCAAATATTTATTGGGTGCTTATAACAGCTACGCACGTTTTTAGTCCTAGGTACTATTTTAGTTCTGGTCAAGATCATTGTTGCCAAGGTGCCAACATTCTAGAGAAAGAGAACAGACTATAAACCAGTAAACAGCAGAATGAATGAGATAATTGCAACTAGTGATGAGAGACAAGAGGAAAAAATAGCAGAACAAGGTGATAAAAAGAAATAGTGGCCAGGTGGGGTGGCTCACACCTGTAATGCCAGCACTTTAAGAGGCCAAGGTGGCTGGATGGCTTGAGCTCAGGAATTCAAGACCAGCCTGGGCAACATGGTGAGACCCTGTCTCTATCAAAAATACAAAAAATTAGCTAGGCATCATGGTGTGCACCTGTGGTCCCAGCTACTCAGGAGGCTGGGGTGGAAGGATCATTTGAGCCCAGGGGGCAGAGGTTGCAATGAGCCGAGACTGCACCATTGCACTCCAGCCTGCATGACAGAGCAAGACCCTGTCTCAAAAAAAAGTAAATATTTTTTTAAAAAAGAAATAGTGTTGAGGTAGATAATTCTAGACAGGGTAGATGATGAAGGCATCTCTGACTAACTTTTGAGCCAAGACCTAAGTAGTGTGGAAGAGCAAGAGAGGCTCGAGGGCACAGAACCACCAAGCATCAAGGTTCTAAGAGGAAGTGAGCTGATGTTTTGGAAGAACTAGGGCAGGTGGATGTGGCTAGAACAAAGGGAGCAAGATCACAAAGATGACGAAAAAAGATGGCCCCATCTATGTAGGCTCTCTGGGCTGCAAAAAGCTTATAGATTTTGTTCTAAGAATGACAGAAAGCAGCTAGAAGGTTTTAAGCCAGAAACTGACATTTTCAAATTACATTTTAAAAAGGATATTCTGGGTGTAGAGGCTGCATTTGGAGAGGCAGAGGTAGAAGCATCAGACATTTAGGAGGCTGTTGGTGCCATCTAGGTGAGCAAAGGGGCTAGCTTAACCTCAGCTTGACCTGACTTTGCCAGGACACAGGTAGAGTCCCTGACGTGGAAGGTGGACAAGCAGGGGCCACTCCACAGGCATGTGGCAGCTTGCAGGAACCCCTACTTCCTCCTGACCATTTGTAGAACAAATATATCATATCTACCATGTGCCGGGCATTGTTTTAAGCTTTGATAATGTAGACATGAGCAAAGCAGGCAACATCTTGTTCTTATGGACCCCAAATAATGACAGAATAGCAAGTCAGGTAATGAAAGGTGTCTTGTCAAAAACTAAAACATGGTGTGGGGATCGGGAAGAACAGGGAAGGAGGGAGAGACAGCAAGTTTAGATTCCAGGCTCAGGAAGGTCACATGGAAGGCATGAGATCTGCATAGTCCTGAAGGAGGCAACATCAAAATGTCACCCAAATTTCAGCTGTTCCCACGTCTTCCTCATCCCCACATTTTGCTTCTGTTTTCGCTTGATGTCAACCCCAAACTCAGTCCTACTTCAGCTTCTCTCGCTAAAGCACCAATGAACAATAGGGATGTCACAAAGTGTTCACCAGGGAAACACAGAAGTGGGGTAACATCATGTGTACAGCAACCCCTGACAAAGCCTCTCCCACGTTTCTCTAGAAAAATCCAGAAGATTTCTTTTCTCCTCCCTTCTACAGGTGACCCCCAGCTTTCTTCTTGAATTCTTTTCTTCTTGATATCTCTTGTTTCCACCATGTCCAGTCCTGCTTTCTGCTGCAATGCAGAGCAATTCAGCTGGGCCCCAAATCCACCTACCAAGCCCTCCAGCATACTCAGCAAAACAATGCTCTTCTATGAATAGGCCACTCAGTGGCCATTTTTCCCCCTTGGGTTTCACCTCCTCATTCCTATCACAAGTGGCTCAATACGGTATTTCTCCTTAAAACATTCAGTGCCCTCACCAAGGGAATTTCTTTCGAATGCAGTTGTCACCTTGCAAATGGGTTATGGATAGGCACGTGCCTGTAAGTTCCCCACTTATTGAGCCCAGAGATTCATTTCCATGGAATCTCACAGAAATGAAGAGGGTAAGAAACCACCTAACTTTGCACAGCTTCTTCCTGTCCATGGTCGCCTACGTTTACTCTCTCTCCAAATATAAAGTCAGGCTGAAATGAGAAAATAAGGGAATTCTTGCCGTACATCTATGGACCTTGGTTTAAGGCAGGAGTTGGCAAATTACAACCAGTGGAAAGGTCTTATGAGGATACAACCACAGCCTTCACGTGCAGATTTCCTGTTTCTTCTTTTTCACTATCATGCAGAATGGAATCATTACACAGCACAAAAGCCGTGCTATGCAGTACACACAGGTATATTCCAATACCACTTTATTTCTGGACACTGAAATCTGGCTTTCATGTAGTTCTCACATATTATGAAATATTATTCTTCTTTGATTTTTCCAACCGTTTAAAAATGCAAAAACAAGTCCTAGCCTGCAGACTTTACAAAAACAGGCCACAGGGCACATTTGGTCTGTGGGTCATAGTTCGCTACCCTGATTTAAGGAGTTGCGAACAAACATCAGACTCTCTGGGTTCTTGAATCAGTCTCAGCATCCCAAGATCTCAGCATCCTCCTGGGGAGAAAGCAGAGCTGGTTTCCAGCTGTGCCTGGACTCCCCCTGAAATGGCCAGGTGGGCAGTCCCCAGAATGACTGTCCTTCCACAGAAACACTTTCCCTTTCGGTTCTCCAAGTCTAGAGTCTGAGCGCTTTGAGGAAGGATCCTCCTTCTTCATCCTGATGTCCCCAGCCTTAGACATAGTGTCCAGTACCAAGCAAGTACTTAAACCACATTAGTGGAGAGAAGCAACCCAGGAACACATGAAAGACACAGCATCTTGTGTGTGGTTCTCAAGCCAGTCTCTAATATCGTTAATGCATTTGATAAGAAAAAATCATTACTTACTAGCAAAATGAATAATTAACCATTTCTCAAAATCTAGTAGGATAGGCAAGAAGGAAGAAGACAGGGAGTTGTGTGCACATATGAGTGATATGTCTAAGCGACTTCTTGGAATACAGAGCCCATTGCCCCCACTCTGCAGTGAAAATCCATCGATTTCCAAGTAAGTTGAGGCCATTTCCTGACAATTGGGAGGAGAGGGGCCAAACCGTTAGGCTCCTATTCTGTCTTCAGCATTTTACAATTAAGAGCTGGCCTTGTTTAAAGCCCAACCTGTCATTACTGTTAATATTGAGATCGGACACTTTGATCCAAATGGAATCTGACTGCCTGATGCAACCCAAAGTTAAGCTGCTTCCAGATGCATCTTTCACTCTGTATATCATCCTAGCAGGCTGATGTCTGTTTCAACTGAGCAGTGGGGTGCTCTCACGACGGTGCAATGGAGAGCTGATGTTGCATGAACTTTTCTGCTGTTCTTTCTTTTCCAATTGACAGCTGAGCCCTGCACCCTAGGCCAGCCTGTTCGTCTTGTAGAGACGGTCACTGATTCCCTCTCTTCCGATTAGCCTGGGCAATGATTGGGATAATTTAGGACGTGCACCGTTTGATCATCTGTACACTTACAACAAATAAAACATTTTAATATGAGCAGTCACTGCGTGTTTACTGTATCATATTGCTGAGAGCTGAGCAAATGCCAAACGCTATAACAGAAGGGGGGATGTGAACTCCAGAATGATGACACTAATAAGGAAATTACAAAAGGCCCAACAAATGGCATTTGTGTTAAATCAATAATGCTCTGTTTGTTTTTTTTAATTCTAATCTTTCTTCGGAAGAAAAAAATTATCTTCCTAAACAGTTGGCGATTCCTATTCTTGTTCGTCTTCCTGAACATAATTAAAAACATGTTGTGGCGTCTACTTAAGACATCAACTTTCCCAAGGCTGTCTTGTCCACTGCGTTTTAAACAAAGACACTTGTTTTGGCATTGTGCCCTTAATTAATCATTTGAGGCTTTATTGCTGTACCAAAAAAAAAAAAGTGTCTTTGTTTAATGATTCATCACAAGCCCAATTTCTGCAGAACTTAATCAAATACAGAACCAACTTTCTAATCAGCTCGAATGTTAAAAAAAAAAAATTAGTGTAGTCCTTGTTTTCAGGATGTTGTTCGGTAACAGAAATATTAGTATGTGACATTCTGTTCATATAGGCTGCTTAGGAACTCATGGAGATGAGAGGAACGCTTTGCTTTTGGAGATGAGAATCGAAGTCCATTGTTGATTGAGAAAATACAAACTTTGGCGGCCCGGTGAATGTCATTTAGCACCTGGGCCTTGCAGAGCTGGGACAAAGCCTTGAAAAGGGCCTTAATTCACATCTTTGTCTTCTTTTTTATTTTTATTTTATTTTATTTATTTATTTACTTATTTATTTATTTATTTATTTTTGAGATAGAGTCTTGCTTTGTCGTTCAGGCTAAAGCTCAGTGGCGTGATCTTGGCTCACTGCAACCTCCACCTCCCAAGTTCAAGTGATTCTCCCACCTCAGCCTCCCAAGTAGCTGGGATTACAGGCACCCACCACCATGCCTGGCTAATTTTTGTATTTTTAGTAGAGATGGGGGTTCACCATGTTGACCAGGCTGGTCTTGAACTCCTCACCTCAAGTGATCTGCCTCCCTTGGCCTCCCAAAGTGCTGGGATTAGAGGCATGAGCCACCATGCCTAGCTTTGATTGCTATTTTTAATGTTCACTCTGAGAATCAGAGAGTACATCCCAGGATGACGGTGACTCCAGAACATGCTGAGCACAGCTACGGTCCCTGACTTACCACTTACATAGATCAGGAAGCGGGCTCTTCCCTACTTTTGCTCAGCCTTGAAACCACCAGCACCGCCAGCTTTCTCATCAAACTTCCTTTCTCCAGGCACATCCCTGAGCAGAATTCATTTCGCATTCCCTGATGTAAGAACCAAGGCACCTGTAAGTTACCAAAAAAAATCTCAATATGATAACAAAATTGCTGGAGGAGGAGGCATATCATTTGAATTAAATCAACTTAAAAAGCACATCATTCTCTGGGCTTGGCATACATGACAATCTAAGAAGTTTGGGAATTCTGTTATTATTATCACTTTATTATTATTATTATTATTATTATTAGCTTTCTTATATTTATGAAAATGTAAAATCTATGGTATTGATCACCAGTACCTTTTTTTTTTTTTTTTTTTTTTTTTTTTTACACAGAGTCTCCCTCTGTCACCCAGGCTGGAGTGCAGTGGAGCGATCTAGGCTCACTGCAGCCTCTGCCTCCTAGGTTCCAGTGATTCTCCTGCCTCTGCCTTTTGAGCAGCTGGGATTACAGGTGCGCATCAACACACCTGACTAATTTCTGTACTTTAGTAGAGAAAAGGTTTCGCCATGTTGGCCAGGCTGGTCTAGAACTCCTGACCTCAGGTGATCCACCTGCCTCGGCCTCCCAAAGTGCTGAGATTACAGGCGTGAGCCACCGCGCCCGACCATCGGTACCATTTTTAAAGCATTTTGATTTGAGCTGTAATTCAATGTTCCCTAGATCCTGCTGCTTCAGGTCAAACATGAAACTTTCCTGTTCATAACTGGGAACTGTGTTCAGCATGTTGGAGGCATCTTCTTCTATTAGATGGGAAGTGGGGCCTTCATTTTACAGAAGAGTGAGTGGAGGCTACATTTGACCTGAAGTTTTTCTGCAGCCGGGACCATGGCCTTGGCCTCCCTCAACCTTCCTGATAGGATGTGGGGTCCTGGGGGGCTGCAGTTTTAACTCATCCCAGACTTGACACCAACTGATGTAAAGGGAGGAAACTGTGAGCACTTTCCTAAAATCTATGGGCAGCCTGCAGAGTCTGGGTCTCCCCAGTGAGCGCCATGTCTTGGCCCTGGGGCAATTAGGAAACAGGGGTTAATAGCAGAGCGTTAGAATTTGCAGACCTGGCCTGAAATCCCAGCTCCTGCTGTGAGCCTCCAGGACATTTACATAACCTGAACCCGTTTAAAAAGTGACTTAAGGCCAGGTGCCATGGCTACGTCTATAATCCCAGCACTTTGGGAGGCCGAGGCGAGTGAATCATGAGGTCTGGAGTTTGAGACCAGCCTGGCCAATATGGTGAAACCCCATCTCTACTAAACATACACAAAATTAGCAGGGCATGGTGGCATGCAAATGTAGTCCCAACTGCTCAGGAGGCTGAGGCAGCCGAATTGCTTGAACCCAGGAGGCAGAGGTTGCAGTGAGCTGAGATCACCCCACTGCATTCCAGCCGGGGTGACAGAGCAAGACTCCGTCTCAAAAAAAAAAAAATGACTTAAGAGTATCTAAGGCTGGAGGTGATGGCTCACATCTGTAATCCCAGCACTTTGGGAGGCTACGGTGAGAGGACTACTCAAGCCCAGGAGTTTGAGACCAACCTGGGCAACATAGTGAGACCCTGTCTCTATAAAAAATTTAAAAATTAGCCAGGTATGGTGGCACAAGCCTGTAGTGCCAGCTACATGAGAGGCTGAGGCAAGAGGATCCTTCAGTCTAGGAAGTCAAGGCTGCAGTGAGCTGTGTTCACGCTACTGAACTTACACCTGGAGCAAGACCCTGTCTCAAAAAAAAAAAAAAGTGCCCACCTCATAGATAGAATTAAATTAGACTATTCAAGCAGGAACATTTAACCAAGAGTCCCACACATAATGGGCACTAAACAAATGTTAAAACCTGCATACATGTGTTTCACAAACACATTGCCTGAAGGGTGATCAAAGAATCATTTTATTTCTTTCTTTATTTCAAACCTGTTCAGAGGGAATAAACATTCCCCTCCTTTGGTAAGACATCAGGCACCTCATGACTTTTCTGCTCACTCTTAGCAGGGACGGACTGATGGTCCCATTAAGACTCAGTTGACAGACCCAATTCAGGGTCAGAAAAGTCAGGCTAACTTGCCTGGTCCCGCTCTGGGCTGGAGGTGCCCAGCGGGAAATTGGAGAAGGGCTGGATTCTTCTCTACAGCTGCTCTTCTGGTCTCCTCCCTAGTCCGCTGACAACAGCTTCAGGGTAGCTGGGAAAGGGAATGGGACAAGAAAGTTCCCAGCCCTGGAGGAAGGCTACTTGCTCAGGAGGCTGGCAGGAGATCCCTTGAGCTACTCGGTTTGAATCTTAGTTCTTCCACTTGCAAGTGGTGTGATGTCCGGGAAGTTGCCTCACTTCCCTGTCTCAGTTTCCCCATCTGAGAAATAGGACTTTTAAAATATCTATTTCACATGGTGGGTAGGAGATGGCATGAGATAATACAGGTAAAGCACTTAGAAGAATGCTTGGCACATAGCAAGCACTATTTCATTGTGAAATATTTTTCACCCATTGAAATTGCATAAGCACATTTTGGTTTTCTGTACCAGGAGACTCAGTGCAGCCTTTCAAAATAATGAAGGAAATTATTCTGTGCTGATACAGAACAATTGCAGGATTTATTACTTAGAGGAAATACTAGGTTATCTATAGTATTCGCCTTTGTGCTAAAAAATAATATCTAAATTATCTCCAAAGAAGTTGTTCTTAAAAAATAATAATAATATAGCCTGTAATCCTAGTATTATGGGAGGCCAAGGCAGGACTCTTGAGTCCAAGATTGGAGACCGGTCTGGGCAACCTGGGAAAACCCTATCTCTACTAAAAATACAAAATTAGCCGAGCATAGTGGCACATGCCTGTTAGTCCCAGCTACTTGGACTTGAGCCTGGGAGGACAAAATTGCAGTGAGCCAAGATCATGCCACTGCACTTCAGCCTGGGTGACAGAGCAAGAGCCTGTCTCAAAAAATTAAAACAGAAATAAAATTTTTGAAATTTAAAAATAATTATATATGCATATAAACACACTTATGTTTATGTAGCGAATATTTCTGGAAAGATCAGAAATAGCCCCAGGGTTAGAGAGGTACTTTATATTTTTGTAGTGTTTGACTTTTTATTAAGTTCTTGTACTGTTTTTTTCCAGGAAAAATTTTATCTAAAAGAATAAGCCAGGACCAGCTGGGCATAGTGGCTCACACCTGTAATCCCAGCACTTTGGGAGACCAAGGCAGGAGGACTGCTTACACCCAGGAGTTTGAGACCAGACTGGACAACATAGCCAGACCCCATCTCTACCAAAAAAATGAGATTAGCCAGGCATGGTGGCTCACACATGTAGTTCCAGCTACTCACGAGGGTGAGATGGGAGGATCACTTGAGCCCAGGAGTTCAAGGCTACAGGCATGGATGGCATGATTCGTTTGCCAGCAGCCTGACAGGAGCTAAGATTGTACCACTGCACTCCAGCCTGTGCAATAGAGCAAGACCCCATCTCTTAAAAAAAAAAAAAAAAAAAAAAAAAAAAAGTCTTTAATTAAAAAATAAAAAGAACAAGCCAGGACTATTCTCAGTGGTTAATAGCACTGGGCTTAAACCCAGGGTGCAGGCCAGTAATTTCCATGTGACTCTTTCTGATTTTCTTGTTACTAAAGCTGCTGAGCTTAGTGAAGTGACCACAGTGACTAGCCTCCCAAGTGGGCAGGCCTGGGTCTGCTGCCTTCCAGCCACGTGACCTGGGACAAGTGATGTCACTCTCTGTACTTCATTCTTCTCTCGGGTGGGCAAGAGCAGCTTCTTCAGGGTTTTTAGAGGATTGATTGAGATCATGTTTCTAAAATGCTGAGGACAGGGCTGTCATATATAAATAGGGGTTATGATTATACACGGTGGCTGATTTCTAACCACCAGCTTTACAAAGGTGGCAGCGAATCAAGATAGTCCCTATTGTCATTTATGCAAATTAAGACGACAACACCTAGAAAAGAAAATATCTTTTCCCTCTCTCTTTTGTTTGCTTTTAGTGTACTCCGTTACTGAAAATCCTTAAGGCTTCTGTTGGTAACTTACACAATCCACACATTAAAAATCAGCAAGATGCCAGGTTGGCTATTGTCTAAGATTCATCTTTGTAGTTTAATGAACATCTTAAGAAATGCCAGTGAGAGAGAAAAAATTACATATGCAATGACAAAATTATCAGTACAGCTGTTTCCAGAGAGGCAGGCACTGCAGCGCCTATTTCTCTGCCCTCCACTGGGACCCAAGGCCCCCTCATTGCTTCCCACGGCTTCTGCTCCTTCCTCTGCTCTTCACCCCTTCCTCCTCCTCCATGCTCCCCATGCACCCCACACACACAGCCTCCTCCTCTACAGGCCTCCTGAACATCACCACTGTTACCATCCTAGAACTATTACGGATAATTTACCTACCTATGCTTACCCATGCAATTGCCCCCACATCTGTATAATATCCTAACCCCACCATATAAATAGTAAACAAAAAGAGTTTATTATAGTAAAACGTGATATATGTGTATATACACATATGTGTGTGCATGTGTGTATATAGGTATGTACACATGTGCATGCTTGTGTACTGTATGTGTGTGGTAAAATATGATATATATGTGTGTACATATTACATATGGTGTGCATGTAAGTATATATGTGTGTGCACACATATGTGCATGCTTGTGCACATATATGTATATGTGTGTTAAAACATGATACATGTATGTATATACATGTTATGTGTGTAAGTATATATGTGCACATGTGTCCATGCTTATGTACTATATATGTATATGTGTAATAAAACATGATGCATATGTGTGTATACATGTTATATATGTGTGTGCGTGTGTGCGCTTATGTGCTATATATGTGTGCAGTAAAACGTAATATATGTAGATATATATATATGTTTGTGTGCATCTATGTATATATGTGTGCATCTATGTACCTATGTGTGTGCACACATGTGCTTGCTTGTGCACTATATTATGTATACGTGTGTAAATATATATACACACATGCATGATGGTGTTAGGAGACATAAGAGGAAGTCTGGATTTAAGAAGGCAATATTTAATTTACTGCTATTTGCCCCTCTTCTTCATACTGACATTTTGAAAAAAAAGCTAAATAATGCACGTGTATAGTTGTGTGTATATGTACACCCTCGTGAATCAGGTAACTGTCAGGAGATTCATGGAGTTAGAAAATAAGGGTTTCAGTCAGGACTAACACAGTCAGCTCTGCAATTCAGAAGGGTTGCCCTGGCACCCACATGAAGGGCAGGTGGGTAGAGAAGACAAAAGTGGAGGCAGGGAGGCCATGTGAGGCCACTGCCATGGTGGGCAGCTATAACAAGGATTAGAGGGAGATAAGAGAGAGAGGCTCGCAGCGGGTGGAACACAGACCCCAGAGGGTGTTTTCGGTGTTAGGTGCAGGTCTTAGTGGTCATCAGGATGAAGGTGGTGGGAAGTGGAGCAACAGAGATCCAAATATGGAAAGAGCACATGCTGATCCCAGAGGCACTGGAAATAATAGCAATATCCAGAAAGTCTGCCTATCTGGCCTCCTTCCTTCCGACAGTAGTTGGGCTCTATTCATTTGTAAATTTCCCCACAGTGCTGTGAGCTTGAGAGCCTGTTCTTCTCCCTTTTTAATTTCTGCAGCCTCTACAAGGAAAAAGAGGATCAGCATGCCAGGACCAGTGGGCTAAATTCTACCCATCACCTGCTATACATTTCAGGGCACGCAGCCCCACCCATCATTTACATATTGCTGCCTTAACGCTGCAATGGCTTAGTTCAGCACTTGCTACAGAAACCCTATGCCCTTCGAATTCAAAAATGTTTACCATTTGACCTTTTAAGAAACTGCCAGCCCCATGATCTCACATCATGCTGAGAACACAGTAGATGTCCCACAAATATTCACTCAGTGTGTAAATGCAAATCATAACAACAGGACTTCTTTTCATCATACGGAGAAAATAATCCATTGATTCTGTTTTGACTGGCATACCCGTTGGATTGCATCCCCAAATGTGAACCTTTTTTTTTTCCCCCAAGTCATTCATTCTCCCGTTTGGTCCAATCCTTTGTAGAATTGACTCTTGAAAAAGGCTGGTGTCAGTGGAGCCCTTGAAGACAGAAGACTAAAAGTGTTCGGGCAGAAAATGTTTTCTCAAGCCTGGCACTACTGACATCATGGGCAGGCTTGTTCTCCTCTTGGGGGCTGTCCTGTGCATTGTAGAATGCTGAGCAGCAGTGCTGGCCTGCACCCTCCCTTCTTCCCTGCATGACTCTCAAAGCTGTCTCCTAGGAGCCAAAGCCTCCTTCCAGTAGAAAACTATGGCTCTGGAGAGAGAAACTGTAGATAGGAACTAAGCACCACCTTGCAAACATCCCTGAGGCTATCTACACACAGACACACACAAACACACAGTAGTTTGTTTGTTTGTTTGTTTGTTTGTTTGTTTTGAGAAGGAGTCTGACTCTGTCACCCAGGCTGGAGTGCAGTGGCACAGTCTTGGCTCACTGCAACCTCTGCCTCCCAGGTTCAAGCGATTCTCCTGCCTCAGCCTCCCAAGTAGCTGAGAATACAAGTGCACACCACCATGCCCAGCTAATTTTTGTATTTTTAGTAGAGACAGGGTTGCACTACGTTTGCCAAGCTCACCTCCAACTCCTGACCTCAGGTGATCTGCCTGCCTCGGCCTCCCAAAGTACTGGGATTACAGGCGTGAGTCAGTGCACCCGGCTGTCCACCATCATCGTTTTTTAGAATAACATCATAGGAATTTGCATAGCTTCCCTTCATAACCCATTATAACCACTCAATTCCGCCTATCAGAAAATGTCTGATGTCTAACCTAAGTCCTGCTTGCTGCGTTTGCTTTTCTTTTTTTCTTTATCCTTTGATCAACAAAAAATTTAAATAGGGATGAGCTGGTATAGACGCTTGCCATAATAATCCTCCTTCTATGACAGTCTCTTTACAAAGAAAGCTGGAGAATACATAATAAAAGTCATCACTTATTCAACAAAAACTGAGGACCTCCTCGCTTGGCACTGCTTTCGGTGCTGGAGACACAGCAGGGAACAAGAGTGAGCAAGGCTCTGAGCTCACAGAGCTACATTCTAGTAAAACGAACAAATCGGCAAACAGACAAACAAGATCATAGCGTTTGTTAATGAGTGTTCGATGCCCTAACAGTGGCTATGGCTGGGGTTGGGGGTGTTCCTTAGCTAGGATGGTAAAGAAAGGCCTTGCTGTGGAGGGAATATTTAAGCAGAGATCCATATAATTCAAAACAGTAGCCTGCCGAGAGAGAGAAGGGGAGAAATATCTGCTTTCCGTGTGTTCCCCATTCCGCGTTTTCCATCTAAAGTGGGTGTGGGATCCTGCTACTTCCCAGGGTTCCTTTTTTTCTGATGGGGAGGAGAGAGGCCTCTACGTGGTCCCAGAGTCTCTGAGCAGCTTCAAGCAACAGCTCTCTTGATGAGCCTGATGCAACCTGAGAATGTCATAGATATATTAGTCTGTTTTCACACTGCCAATAAGGACATACCCGAGACTGGGCAATTTACGAAAGCAAGAGAGGTTTATTGAATGGACAGTTTCACATGGCTGCAGAGGCGTCACAGTCATGGCGGACAGTGAAAGGCATGTCTCACACGGCCACAGACGAGAGAAGAAAACTTGTGCAGGGAAACTCCCCTTCTTATAACCATCAGATCTCATGAGACCTATTCACTCTCAGGACAACAGCACAGGAAAGATCTGTCCCCATGATTCAGTTATCTCCCACCAGGTCCTTCCCACAACACGTGGGAATTCAAGATGAGATTTGGGTGGGGACACAGAGTCAAAGCATATCAATAGGGATTTCCCAAATAAGGAGAGGCAATGCAAAAAGTTAGAGACTCCCAGGTTCTTAAGAAGGTCAACCTAAACCAGAAGTCCTCTCCTCCCCAGTCCCTCCCAGCTCAGTCGAGTCCCCCAAAAGGCACAACACTAAGGCAGCAATAATCGTCACTAGGATGGTGTTTGAGTTGGGGAGGCCCTCTGACCAACTCCCCTAAAACCAAAATCTAAATGTCTGGGTTCATCCCTCTCTCTCCCCCGGCCTCCTCCACTCTGGGTGCTATTTTGTTTTTGTTTAAAAAAAAAAAAAAAAACTATGGTGTGTTTGTGTGTGTCTATGTATATATATCCTCAGGGATGTTTGCAAGATGGTGCTTAGTTCCCATCTACAGGTTCGCTCCTGTCTTTCTTTCAAAATTCAAGCCATCCTGTGCAATGAAGAAGCTCTTGTTGGGTGAATTAACAACATGAGGAAAAGCCAGATGCATCAGGAAGTTGTCACTAATTGTTAGATCCAAAAGGAAAAAAGCAATTGTCTCAGTGTTAAGCTGCTTTGTGGACCAGGTTGTTTTGTTCTCTCGTGACCCGGGCTCCCCATCAAACTGTCTCAGACACATGGCAGGTGTCACTCAGACCCTTCTCACTCACTAGGGTGCTGCAGACATGAGCTCACATATGGGCTAATTTTACGAACAGCCAGACCTTGGGGAAGCTACTTATTATACTCTTTGGACTTTCATCTCTTAGTCTTTCAAATGGAAGGATCTCCTTCAGAGGGTTGCTATGATGATGAGAGATAATGTGTTAATAATAATAATAATGGTATGTAATACCAATAATACCTTATATACCATTATTAATGTATTATATACCATTATGATTCACCATGCCACTTGAGTTCCCACATGTTGTGGGAAGGACCTGGTGGGAGGTAATTGAATCATGGGGCAGGTCTTTCCTGTGCTGTTGTTGTGAGAGTAAGTCTCATGAGATCTAATGGTTATGTGTTAATAATAAGGTGTGTGTTAAAAATAATAACCCCCATCATGCACTGAGTTTCTGCTGTGCATTAGACACTGTGCTAAATTCTTTACGCAAATGTCTCATCCTCACAACAGCCCAAAGTAGAGGGTCCATTATCACTAGCACCATTTTACAGATAAGACAGGTGAGCCATAAAGACGTTCAACATCATACCTAGATTTTCCCATTCTATAAAGAGCAAAGCCAATATTTGAACCCAGGTTTATTAGACTCCAGAGAAGGAGTTCTTAACCACAGGCCCCTTCCACAGTGGGCAATCGATAACCAATAGTCTTCACTGTATTATGGCTATGATCACTGGGAGACTCAGAGTCAACAAATGGCACTCCTCTAACCACCCTCACTCCTGACAAACATGGGACATGTGAGAGATCTGTGGCCACCTTGCTGGGACAGAAGTGGCAGCTCATTCTGTTAAGGGACATCGATGTCATCTATTGATGTGCAGTGTCCCAGGGCCCGAATGACACCATGCCACTGATCTCCTGATACATCCTGCTGAGCCCAGTAGCTGACGTAATTATGCAAGGACCATCTGCTCACTTAGCCCCTCTCTGTCTCTCTGCACCATGTATAAAGCAGAAATTCAGAAATGTATTCATTCATTGTTCAACTAACCTTCACTAAGTGTCCACCAAGTGCCAGGTGCTGCTCTACACAGGAGTGTCTGGATGGATGTAAATGCTGCACTCCCGGTGCTCACACTGGAAGGAAAGAGAGTCCAGAAAGTAAAACAGATCATCTGTTTAGAACACAGATTAACACAGCCATTGGATTCTTCAAATGCCTATGATGGCAGGGTGGGAAACCAGGGAATGCCAGGTACAGGGAAGGGGGTGCTCAGTTCAAAACAGAGTGACCAGGGAAGGCCTGTCAGAGAAGGAGGAAAAGTTGAGTCAGCCAGCCACACAGATATCTAGGAAAGGAAATTCCAGACAGAGGAAAACTGCAAAAGCAATCAAGGACCCAGAGGTGAATTTGGATTCTTAGAGAAAAGTTGCACAAATTGCATTCCTGAAACACCAAGCTCACAAGACATGCATTGAAAAAAAGCAGATGGGGGCCGGGCGCGGTGGCTCATGCCTGTAATCCCAGCACTTTGGGAGGCCGAGGCGGGTGGATCTCGAGGTCAAGAGATCGAGACCATCCTGGTCAACAAGGTGAAACCCCGTCTCTACTAAAAATACAAAAATTAGCTGGGCATGGTGGTGCGTGCCTGCAGTCCCAGCTACTCGGGAGGCTGAGGCAGGAGAATTGCTTGAACCCAGGAGGCGGAGGTTGCGGTGAGCCAAGATCGCGCCATTGCACTCCAGCCTGGGTAACAAGAGCAAAACTCCATCTCAAAACAAAAAAAAAGAAACAAAGAAAAAGAAAAAAAGCGGATGGAGTCCAATCAGTTTTTGTCAATACCGCATGCCATATACCCTACTTTCAAAGTTTGTGTTACCCATTAGCGTAAAAAAGGACAGACGATGAGAAATCTCGCGGCAAAGTCTTGTTCAACTCAGGCTCACCAAAACATATTTGACTACACAGACATTTCTTCACATAACACCTGTTGGTATTTCACAGGGCTATGTTTCAATGGAAACCAATTTGGGAAACTCTGGAATAAACTCAGGACCCGTTCTTTAGTCCAGTTTCTTCATACTCTGTCCCACATTGGGTCATTCAACAAACACTCCCTGAGCAGCTTCTTAATAAATGTCAGACCCTGAGCTAGATTTAGCTGGAGATGGAGCAGAGAGATTAGCAGAAAGTTTAGACTCACTGTCTCCACCTAAAAAGTAATTGTCAGCCCTCCCGTGTTCAATACCGCTGCAGACGACAAGCCTTTAGGCTGTGTCTCCTTCGAGCTGTTCCAAAGATACCAAAAAAACTTTCATGTTCTGAGCACTGGAGAGAAGGGGCTCCTGCTTCCACAGAATTATTCCATGATGTGCCTGAGTGGTGACTTCACATCCTTCACGGCAGTGGTGGCAAGCCCGTCTATGAGGAGAAACTGGATGATGACAACTTTATCCTAAAACATGTAGGTCCTGGCATCTTGCTGGACTCAATACAAATGGCTCCCAGTTTTTCATCTGCACTGCCAAGACCAAGTGGCTGGATGGCAAGCATGGGATCTTTGGCAAGGACAAGAGGGCATAAATCAATATCATAAAAGCCACAGAGCACTTTGGGCCAGGAACAGCAAGACCAGCAAGAGGATCGCCATTGCCTGTTGCGGACCACCCTCATGAGTTTAACTTAGGTTTTACTTTAACCAGCAGACCACTGCTTCTGTAGCTCAGAAGAGCACCCCTCCACCCCGTTTGCTCACAGTACCGTATCATATGGTGCTCTTACTGCAGTTCTTCGGGTCTTGTATTTTCTTTATTCCTCTCAATGGCTAGCTGGACTGCAGAGTTAAGGTTATGATTATGAAATAATAACTAAATAGCGAAAAAAGATCACATCCACAAAGCAAGCCAATGTCTGCCACGGAAGATTAACATGTATGCATGCTGACACTTCCCTTGAATTCAGTGACCCAGACTTCCCAGTGGACAGTTTTTGGAAATGAAGAGTTAAGTACCACTCCTACCCCAAGCCCCTCCTCTCGTCACTTGTGAGATTTCAGCTCTTGGTCTCACCTGCGTTATGAGGACACTAAAATGATTCTTATCAGATCCATGTGGTTTTAAAGGAAAGGGGTGCTGGTTGCTTATAGAAGAGACAAAAGGAAAAACTCACAGCGATTTATATGTTCTCAACACCCTCTCCAGAAGAAGAGAGCTGAAAAATCTCAGAACCACCCCCTGCAGATGCAATTTCAAACATACACCCACATACAACACCCCAACCTTAATCAGCCTTTGAGTTAGAATAAATTGACTTCCAGCACCACATACACACCCGCCAGCCAGGCCTCTCATTTACCACCTGCACAGGATTGCTTTTCAAAGGCTGGGCTTTTCCCATTACAATCTCGAGTCCAAAGGATAGGAAGCAATGCTGGGAGGAAGGAAGGGAACAAAACCTTATTTATTCACACAGTAAAATATACTTCTTTTAATCACCCCTGGATACACTGATCTTCTTCAATATACAGTCAGGACTTCATGAGCAATTGGATGTGGTGTTAAGAACATAGAATGCAAATCATAATAATACCTATACTTAATAGTAGTAATTTGATTTCCTGCTTTAAGCAGCTGCTATTAAGGGCATTGCCTACTTAACTCCTCAACGCATTCTTAGCCCCTGTTTTACAGATGGGAAAACACAGATCTACAAAGGTGCAGTAACTTGCCCAAAAATCACAAAGGAAGTTGTATAGCCAGATGAGAAACCCAACACCTACACTGTCTCCTAGCAAAAAGTATATGATATTTGGGCCAGGTACAGTGGCTCACGCCTATAATCCCAGCATTTTGAGAGGCGGAAGCAGGCAGATCACTTGAGGTCAGGAGTTCAAGACCAGCCTGACCAACATGGTGAAACCCCTTCTCTACTAAAATACAATAATTAGCCATGGATGGTGGTGGCTGAGGCAAGAGAATCACTTGAGCCAAGAAGCAGAGGCTGTAGTGAGCTGATAACCTACTACTGCATTCCAACCTGGGTGACAGAGCAAGGCTCCATCTAAAAAAAAAAAAAAGTATATGATATTTGAACCTTGGTGTGCTTGAATGTCCCCCTGAGTTCTTCTGAGGCAGGATACCTTGCATGGATCACATATTTTTTCTGAGACTCAACTTCCTTATCTGCCCTCTCTACAACTCTGGGCAAGAGTGTCCACTTCGCCCAGGGTAGGACCTCCACAAACTCTATTCCCTTTTCTTCACCTAGAGTTTCACCAGACTTTGCCAACTGCTTTAAGACAATCTCCCAAAATCGGTATGTGCTGGAAACCATGCTGAGAACTTGCACACGCCACCTCATTCCGCCAAGTAATCAACTCATAGTTTAAAGCAATGGTTCTCAAGGCAGGTGAATTTCGGGGGATATTTGCAAGGTTTGGAGACATTTTTGGTTGTCACACCCAGGGGGTGGTGCTGTTAGTGCCTGCAAAGTGGGAGTCCAGGGATGCTGCTGAACACCCCAACAACGCACAGGACAGCCCAGTCCCACTGCAAGGAATTATCCAGCCCAGATGTCAATAGTGCCGAGGTTGAGAATCTTTGGTTTAAACCAGGTTTTTCTGACATCAAAGTCGGTGAACTTGCACTGTTTTGCTTCCCTAACTGAGGTTTTCTCAGCAGTACTGACATTTGGAGCCAGATAAATCTCGTTTATGGCAGCTGTCCTGTAGGATATTTGTAGGCTATGTGTAGGATGTTGGCAGCTTCCCTAGTTTCTACCCATTGGATGCCAGTAGCACCTCCCCTCAAATCGTGACAACCAAAATTGTCTCCAGATATTGCCAAATGTTCCCAGCACCCGCTCCTCCTTCCCCTTGGGGGCAAGTCATTCCCATTTGAGAATCATTTTCCTATTTTAAGGAAAATCAGTTTAACTATGAGATGAGAATAACAAACAGCCCTGAAAAATATTAAGAGAATGTCCTGGATGACCATTATTTACAAGTGTTTTTTTAAAAATAGGTATGTTTATTTAAATATACACACATGCATTTACATGTGTAGACATGCATATATATAATTTTTCATACCTGAGCATGTATGGCAGGAAGAAATATTGGCCAACCTCTTTCTTTTTGCTTATTTTTTTTTCTTTTTTGGTTTTTCTTTCTAAGGGTTTAGAAAAGCATGTTTTTTAATCCTGTTTAAGTTCCAGGGTACCTGTGCAAGATGTGCCTGTTGTTATGTAGATAAGCCAGTGACGTGGTTGATTGCACCTATCAACCCATCACCTAGGTATTAAGCCCGGCATGCATTAGCTGTTTTTCCTGATACTCTCCCTCCATCAACCAGCTGGGCAGGCTCCAACGTGTGTTGTTCCCCTCCCTGTGTCCATGTGTTCTCATGATTCCGCTCCCACTTATAAATGAGAACATACAGTGTTTGGTGTTCTGTTTCTGCTTTACTTTGCTGAGGGTAATGGCTTCCAGCTCCATCCACGTTCCTGGAAAGGACATCATCTCATTCCTTTTTATGGCTGCATAGTATTTCATGGTATATATGTACCACATTTTCTTTATCCAGTCTATCATTGATGGGCATTAGCTTGACTTTATGTCTTTGCTATTGTAAATGGTACTGCAGTGAACATATGTGTGCATGTATCTTTATAAGAGAATGATTTCTATTCCTTTGGGTATATACCTGGTAATGGGATTGCTGGGTCAAATGGTATTTCTGGTTCTAAATTTTTGAGGAATTGCCACACACTCTCTTCCACAATGGACCACCCTCTTTCTTTTTTTTTTTTTTTTCTTTTTTTTTTTTTTGAGATGGAGTCTTGCTCTGTCGCCATGCTGGAGTGCAGTGGGGCAATCTTGGCTACTGCAACCAACACCTCCTGGGTTTAAGCGATTCTTCCACCTCAACCTCCCGAGTGGCTGGGACTACAGGCACACACCACCATGCTCAGCTAATTTTTGTATTTTTTTGTAGAGATGGGTTTTCACCATGTTGGCCAGGATGGTCTTGATCTCTTGACCTCGTGATCCGCCCACTTCCAAAGTGCTGGGATTACAGGCATGAGCCACAGCGCCCGGCCCGACCACCCTCTTTCTATCCCTGCATATGAGTTCTCATTTCTGGTCACTTGGGGTCCAAGGACTGCATACCAGAGCAGGGATATAGTGCAGTCTCCCTTTTTTTGTTATCAATGTTCTGTTTTGGAAACATCATTATCATTCCAAAATGAATTAGATCTTAATTTGGAAACAAAGCTACCTAAGAGAGGGACAGTGGCCACACTCAAGGTTCCAAGTGACCTCCCCAGAGACCCTGTCACTCTTCCTCACTCCGAGGGACGTCCAGTCCTCAGACATTGGATAGCAGAAGGGTCCGCAAAAGCATGAGAGGGTCCGAGGTCCAGCATCAGAGTCAGGTGTTCATTTCCCTGCAAGGAAGCCTGCCCTTCTCCAGTAAACTAAAAATTTACATCTGAAAAACTTGATGCGTCTTCACCAACGTATATTGAGAATTTCTGTGTCTGGGAAAACTGAGGCACAGCCAAGTTCTAGCAAGCCCTCCGGGATGATATAAAACAGAGGTCGGCAAACTTATTCTGTAAAGGGCCAGATGGTAAACATTTCAGGTCTTGAAAGTCATACAACCTCCACTGCAACTACTGAGCTCTGCCCTTAGCGCATGAAAACAGCCACAGACAATATAATAATAAGCCAGGTCATGTTCCGATAAAACTTTATAATTGAACACTGAAATTTGAATTGTAGGTAATGTCGATGTCATAAAATGTTCTTTAGTTTTGTTTTTGTTTTCTCCAACCGTTTTAAAATGTAAACATTAACTCCTGGGTCACACAGAAACAGGCGGCAGGCTGAATTGAGCCCATCCACCCCCTTATGTAGAACTTGAGAAAAGAAGGAAGTACTGCTGTCTCCGAAACAAAACCATAAATTTGTATCCTTAAGATGAATGAAATTGCCCTGGATATTGGGAACTTGGTTCAGTTACTACTATAGGAATTAATCTGCCAATATCTGAACTTCTGGAATGTTCTGTTTACCTAGCCCAGGATAAACATGGAAGGACAAACTCTTTTTCTTTTCCTGCTGTGACTTTGTGAAAGAGTTGTTCACAGTAGGAAGTAACCAATGATTTGTATTGCTTCAGGACTTCCTGGTTTAAAAATAAAATGGAGCGGTCGGGCGTGGTGGCTCACACCTGTAATCCCAGCACTTTGGGAGACTGAGGCGAGCAATGAGGTCAGGAGTTTGAGACCAGCCTGGCCAATATGGTGAAACCCCGCCTCTACTAAAAATACAAAAATTAGCCAGCATGGTGGCGCCACCCGTAGTCCCAGCTACTCAGGAGGCTGAGGCAGAAGAATCACATGAACCTGGGAAGCGGAGGTTGCGGCGAGCAGAGATCACGCCACTGCACTCCAGCCTGGGCAACAGAGCAAAATTCCATCCCCACCCCCGCCCAAAAAAAAAAAAAAAAAAAAACATTAAAATAAAATGGGGAAGAAAAAAGAGGAAAGTCCGCACGTTCTAAGCTTTGTCAACACAATGCCCTCAGGTCCTGTGTAAACTTGGACGCGAAACACAGGCCTCTAATTTCTGCCCTCTCTCCCTAAGCACAGCCAAGCACTGGAGAAGGTGGGTGGGGGAGACCCTTGGCTCAGAACTTCTTGGTAGTTATCAATTCTTTATCTACTGTGGCTTCTGTTTTTATGGGGATTTTTCTTCTTCCTCTTCTTTTTTTACGTTACGGTGATCACAATTTTCAGATTTTTTTACTACTTATCAAACTTTTTTCCCTCCCCCTCTTAACAGAGAAGGTCAGTCACTTTTAAGATATAAGAGAATTTGAGAACAGATTAATGACAAAGACAAATGATGATTTTTATTTTAGCGGAAGTTTCAGTGCGTTTTCTGCCCGGCCTGGGTACTGATAATAAAGTATACTTGACATATAACTGCGTAAGTTCTTTGCTTTAAAGTTCAATGATGGATCAAAAGAGAGAATTCTCTCTTTAAAAAGAAATGTCCTGGAAGGAAAAATAAAAGGAAGGTGGAGGGGAAGCTCATACATCCCTTTTGTCTTTTTCTCTTCTCTTTGTGGCCCAGAGACAGAGCATTGAGTGACTTCTTCAGAAAAGAGATCAGTGAAATTGTCAGTTGATTACTTCTCCTTGATTAGCATTTATAAGAGCCCTGTGATACAGTATTTGCATTCCTATTTAGCCGTGATTTTTGTGGGGCACCAATGATTAAACTTGTCACAGGGCTTGATTGACGGGGTCAGATCTTCACTTTCTACTCTTTTGAAATTAAAAACAAATGTGTCAGCTCCCTTCATGGGCTGGAGCGCCGTGAAGCTCGCCTGCCTTGTCATTGCAGATAGGTCAGGAATGTTTTAATTTTAGGGATGGATTCTGCTTGTCAAGTGGAGTGTGATGGCGTGTGGTTCTGGAGATGAGATGTGAAGGGTGTAGCACAAAGAAGGGGAAGAACAAAGACAAAGACACTCACATTATTAGACAGATTTAATTAGTCTGAATGGATATTATGCTAGATGAAGCAGTGAGCTGTGAAATTAACCCTTGATTACGGATTGGCGGATCCTACTCATAAAGAGAATCAAACCTTTGTGGAGAGACTTGAGGTATGATTTCAGTTTCTCTTACCCTTCTGGGTTGCATGCCAGATCCGCACCCCGACGACCCACCCCATCGACTTAAGAATCTGTGGGGGTGGGGTGGGGAATTGTGGAAGTGCATCCTTAACTTGGGCAAGGAGGTATACCTAGAAAAGGAATTCCACCTAGCTTGCCTCTCTTCAACTTTAGAGAAAGCAACCAGACCAGGGTAGTTGGATGTGAAGCTAAGGGACTCACAAAGATACAGGTTTCTGAATCCAAAATAGAGAACAGAAATAGCTAAGTTTGAATAAGAGCCATGTTTCGGAGGGTCTGAAATGAATAGCTCTATCCACTGCAGTACCGGGTCACCTCCCGGGAATGTCTGTCCTTCGTACAATGTGCCCTCAACTTACTGCGGCCTTTCTGTGCTCTTTTCCACTGAATCCCAGCTGCATCCTGACTTCCAAGAACTTCAAGCATGTTAAGAAAGGGATCAAAGGCCTAGAGACCTCACCCAACACTGATGTACAACTAAGAAAATCCTCTCAAATATTAATCCTAAAGATTCTAACATGGAGGGCACAGCTGTGAGATGGGTCTGAGATGATGTGGCCTTCCAGAAATCCTTTTAATTTATCCGAATTATCTGAGAAACTCTGAACTCTACTGAGAAAGACCTTGTACAAAGCTTGTACCAACTGACATCTCTATCTTTAAGTGACTCAGTCCAAATCATTCTCTAGCACCAATTCCAGGAATGAGAAGGCTCTGTGGGTGCATGATGTGGAAGAGGGGTATCTATTAGGCTGGCCCAGGTCACATGGAAAGTCAGCACATTAGGAATTGCAGAAATGGAGTCAGAATTGGCTCCACAGCTCTTTTACAAACTGAGTCTTCTCACTGGCGAATGAGATGTATAGCTCCTTCTTTAACAATTGTGCTGAGGGTGAAATCTGAACTGTGTACTCTAAGTGCCTGGGAAGACATCACGTGTTATTATTATAGATCTCTGTAGAAAACATGGCACTAATTCTAAGTCACTTTTCTGGCTCTGTCTCCATCCAGTCTTCCTGATTACAGCTTCTCACTTTGGTGTATAAGAGGCTTCTGTTTAGGGAACTCCTGGTTGGGGAATTCCCTGAACCAACAATTTCCAGGTGTGGTCTTGAGACTCTGAATCAATTGTTGTGATTGCAGATAACTTATTCTCAGTCATTGTTGAAGGATGAGGATGGTCAGCGAACTCACTAGAATTACAGTTTGATTTTCTGAATGGAAAAGACAAGTGGGAAATTGTAATCCTAACCCTGGCTCCATTTATGAAAATGTCATGTATGTGAATGACAGCCATCTCAGGTCAGAGTAGGGAAAACATTGAGAATCTCTGCTCTATCAGGAAAGCCCAGTTTCCCCTCACTGGCATGTGCTTTAGGTGACCATACCATGGAGGTCATATTGCTCCAGGTAGATGGTTGTATCTCAGAGTCATTTGGTTTATTGTCTCTGGAAAATCAAATGATTCTACAGGTAAACATAGCTGTTTAAAATCATTTAAACAGGCTGGGCACGGTGGCTCAAGCCTGTAATCCCAGCACTTTGGGAGGCTGAGGCGGGTGGATCATGAGGTCAAGAGATCAAGACCATCCTGGTCAACATGGTGAAACCTCAACTCTCCTAAAAATACAAAAAATTAGCTGGGCATGGTGGTGCGTGCCTGTAATCCCAGCTACTCAGGAGGCTAAGGCAGCAGAATTGCCTGAACACAGGAGGCGGAGGTTGCAGTGAGCCGAGATCGCGCCATTGCACTCCAGCCTGGGTAACAAAAGCGAAACTCTGTCTCAAAAAAAAATCATTTAAACAAAAATCATCTGATTTCCCTTACTGCTATTTAGAAATGAGTAACGTTTTCTTCCCAAAGATAATGTTTTGTTTCTGAAAAATTTCTTCCTTAGACCTAAGTGACAAGAGCAGTAACCTGTGGCCTCCAATTCGACTTGCTAGGTTTAGAGCAGGAAATCCGCCTTCACGGGATTCGGTAAGGGAACACGAACTACCTCCACCACAGAACACTGACAGCCCACAGTGTCGACAGTGCCAGAACAAAAGGGAAACTGTGATCCTAACCTCAGCTCCATTTATGAAAATGATAAATTCCTTATCAGAGAAATAGAGAAATCTCTTGCTATGGTTTGGCTGTGTCCCCGCCCACATCTAATCTTGAATTCCCACATATGAGAGGAACACGGTGGGAGGTAATCGAATCATGGGGGTGGGTCTTTCCCAAGCTGTTGTCATGATAGTGACTATGTCTCACAAGATCTGATGGTTTTAAAACCAGCAGTTTCCCTGCACAAGCTCTCTTCTCTTGTCTGCCACCATGTGAGACGCGCCTTTCCCCTTCCACCATGATTGTGAGGCCTCCCCAGCCACGTGGAACTGTAAGTTCATTAAATCTCTTTCTTTTGTAAATTGCCCAGTCTCAGGTATGTCTTCATCAGCAGCATGAAAACCGATCAATACATCTCTCTTGCCAGGAGAATCAAAACATTCTCTTATTAGGGGATTCCTGGCACTTGATACCCTTGACCCTAAAGGTACACAGAGTGGTTTAGATGGTACTTGGATGAGCTCTTTTATGGTTATGTATTTATTTAAAAGCATATTCAAGGGTGTGTGTGTGTGTGTGTGTGTGTGTGTGTGTGTGTCAGAGTTTCTCAGGTCTGGCACTACTGACATTGTGGGCTGAATAATTCTCTGCGGTGGGTGGTCCCACACATTGCAGGATGCAGCAGTATCCTTGGTCCTCATCTTCTGGATGCCAGGACCCTCACCAGGCCACGTGGGACAACTAAAATATCTCCAAACACTTCCAAATGTTCTCTGAGGGACAAAATCACTCCCAGTTGAAAAACCCTACTATATATCTATGATTCTATAGACATTATTGGACTTTATTGCTTACGAGGATAAGACCACTGTACCTGGCCAAGGATAAAATTTTTTTTAAGTTACAGAAATTGAATTAAAATATTACTAATATAATAGAGAAAGAGAATATAGAATATAGGTGATAGTGATGTGGCAGAAATATAGAAGGTTATATGTGAGGGAAACAAGTTTATGGGCTAGGTGCAGTGGCTCACACTTGTATCCTAGCACTTTGGGAGGCTGGGACGGGAGGATCACTTGAGCCCAGGAATTCAAGATTAGCCTGGGCAACATAGTGAGATCCCATCTCTTCTAAAAGGAAAAAGAAAAATAATAATGAAATAAAATAAAAATTTTGAATAAAGAAAGAAGTTTAGGAAACACTTATTTAGTTTTTTGTTTTGTTTTGTTTTGTTTTTGTTTTGAAATGGAGTCTTGCTCTGTCACCCAGGCTGAAGTACAGTGGCACGATCTTGGCTCACTACCACCTCCTCCTCCTGAGTTCAATGGATTCTCCTGCCTCAGCCTCCCAACTAGCTGGGACTGCAGGTGTGCACCACCATCCCCAGCTAATTTTTGTATTTTTGGTAGAGACAGGGTTTCACCAGGCTGGTCTCAAACTCCTTACCTCAGGTGATCAACCTGCCTCAGTCTCCCAAAGTGCTGGGATTACAGGTATGAGCCACTGCACCGGGCCTGATTTAGTTTTTAATTCTCGTTTTATGATGTGGATAACTGAAATCCAGAACATGAGATGGATTTGTCCAGAATCATGAAGCTGTTATTCCCTGATTAATCTCACCAAGACAATGCAGGAAAGGCACTTAGGGCCAGGTGCAGTGGCTCACGTCTGTAATCCCAGCACTTTGGGAGGCCAAGGAGGGCAGATCACTTGACATCAGGAGTTTGAGACCAGCCTGCCAACACAGTGAAACCCCATGTCTATTAAAAATACGTAAATTAGCCAGGCGTGGTGGCAGGTGCCTGTAATCCCAGCTACTCAGGAGGCTGAGGCAGGAAAATCGCTTGAACTCAGGTGGCAGAGGTTGCAGTGAGCTGAGATCATGCCACTGCACTCCGAGCTGGGTGATAAAAGTGAAACTCCATCTGGAGGGGGAGGGGGAGGGGAGGGGAAGGAGGAGGGAGAGGAGGGGGAAGAGGGGGAGGAGGAGGGAGAGGAGGGGAAGGAGGAGGAAGAGGAGGGGGGAGGGGGAGGAGGAAGGAGAAGAAGAGAAAGGCACTTAGCACAGTGCCTGGCACCTAGTAATAACAATATTCTCTAACATATATTGAGCACCTACTATGGGACAGGTACTGTTTTAGGCTCTTTACAGGTAGTAACTAATATTTACAACAACCTGTGAGGTAGGAATTATTATTATTCCCATTTATAGAAAGAGAGAAGAAAATAACTGGAACAAATCCGTGGTGGAGGAGGAAGAGAATAAGCCATTTCACGGAGCGGTGGATGGGAGTGTGTGATTTATCATTCACACTTTCTTTCACACCTATTTTTAAATATTTCTCTGAGTATCTACTATGTGCCAAGTAAGATATCGGATGTGGCCCAGAAAATACACATAATAACAATACATAAATAATAGTCACGTATTACCATTAGCTGTTATTCCCATGGTTCTGTGTGCTGTTACTGAGTTAGTAAAGGAAGCCTATAGCTGTCACTTCTTGCATATCATTCATGCAAATCTGGAGAATGTGTGGGTTTATTTATTTAAATAGCTTTAGGGGTGTACCCAGTTTTTGGTTACATGGATGAGTTATACAGTAGTGAAGTCTGAAGCGTCAGTGCACTGGTCACCAAGTAGTGTGCACTGTACCCAATATGTAGTCTTTTTATCCCTCACTCCCTTCCAACCCTCCCCACTTATAAGCCTCCCGTGTTCATCACACCACTCTATATGCCTTCACTCACCCATAGCTTAGCCCTCACTTATAAATAAGAACATATGGTATTTAGTTTTTCCATTCCTGAGTTACTTTACTTAGAATAACAGTCTCTAGTTCTAAGTTGCTGCAAAAAAACATTATTTCATGCTTTTTCTGGCTGAGTAGTATTCCATGGTGTGTAAATACCACATTTTCTTTACTCATCAACGGATGGGCACTTAGGTTGGTTCCATATCTTCGCAATTGTGAATTCTGCTGTGATAAACAAACATGTGCAGGTGTCTTTTGAGATGATCATTTCTTTTCCTGTGAGTAGATATCCAGTAGTGGGACTGCTGGATTGAATGGTAACTCTATGATTAGTTCTTTGGGAAATCTCTATACTATTTTCCATAGAGGTTGTACTACTTTACATTTCCATCAGCAGCATATAAGCATTCCCTTTTCACTACATCCATGCCAACATCTATTGTTTCTTGACTTTCTAATAATGGTCATTCTGACTGGGGTAAGGTGGAAAACTCAACATTGCTAACCATCAGGGAAAAGCAAGTTAAAAACCACAATGAGAATTTGGTTTTTTCAGTTGGGCTTCTGAAGTTTCGTTACTTAAGAAAAATTCTAAGTTAGTAATGCTTTAGGCTGCAAATAAAAGGCAACTTCACTTATAGTGATTTGTATAAATCAAGAATTACTTTTCTCAACATTCCGACATTCGGAAGTAGGCGACAATGGCATTGAGCCAATGGATTGGTGATGTTAGGAGATGTCTCTGTGAGTCTCTTGATCATTGCCTTACAACTGTAAGATGGCTGCATCATGTACATATCCAAGGTAGGAAAAGGAGTGAAACAACAGTACTAACTACCTTTGCCCCTTATCTTAGGGGAGCAAATCTTTCTTGGAAACTCAGAAGAATTCTACATGAACCTCCTCAGCCAAACTGTGTAATTTTGTCATCCTTAGCTGCAAGATGCTGTGGCATATTTAACTGGGCATATTGTCACAGAAAACAAAACTAGGATTTTGGCTGGTCACAGTGGCTTATACCTATAGTCCCAGGACTTTGATGGGCTAAGGAAGGAGGATCACTTGAGCCTAAGGGTTCTAGGCTTCAGTGAGTTATGATCACACCACTGCATTCCAAACTTGAGGCCAAAGAGAGACCCTGTCTCTACAAAAAGTTTAAAACATATGTAAAATGAGTGTGGTAACATGCACCTGGAGTCTCAGCAACTCAAGACGCTGAGGCTGGAGGATCACTTCAGCCCAGGAGTTTAAGGCTGCAGCAGTGAGTTATGATCATGCCATTGCACTGCAGCTTGGGCAATAGAGCAAGACGCTGTCTCTAAAAAGAAGCAGAACAAAACCCACACACACATACATACACACACACACACACACACACACACACACACACACACAAACACACACAGGATTTTATTGGCAAGGAAGAAGAGTGAAATAGATATTCCACAGGTAACCAATGGTATCTGTCCCAGGGACTAGTCCAGTAGCAAGGCTGTTCTGTCAGTTCTTTTTACCTTTTCTCCCCAGTCCTTTCTCATCCAGTAGCCACAGATTGATTGGAAATCTGTTTTTGTTTCCCAATTATTAATTGATCATCAGATGTTGACTAGATATATGATTGGCCAAAACTTTCCTAAATTAAACGGGCTTTATGAAATTCATTTTTTTTAGATGGAGTCTCACTCTGTCACCCAGGCTGGAGTGCAGTGGTGCAATCTCTACACTGCAACTTCCACCTCCCGGGTTCAAGCAATTCTCCTGCCTCAGCCTCCTCAGTCACTGGGACTACAGGCACACGCCACCATGCTCAGCTAATTTTTTTGGATTTTTGGTAGAGGCGAATTTTCACCATGATGGCCAGGCTGGTCTCGAACTCCTGACCTCAAGTGATCTGCCTACCTCAGCCTCCCAAAGTGCTGGGATTACAGGCATGAGCGACCACACCCAGGTAGAATGTATTAATAATGCAATCATAATTATCATTACCACTACCACTGCCATCACCACCACAAAAAATAACCTGTTGAGTACTTATCATGAATTCTAAGTATTTCACATACATCATCTCATGTAATCATCGCAATGACCCCCTAGGTATTATCACCATTCACATTTAAGGTCACCCAGCTTAGAAGAGGTAGATCTAGACCTTGAACCCAAGTCCAAGCCACTGTCTTCACTTTTAAGGTGCTGACAGTACCACAAGGGAGTATGTATGCATTCACATGCATGCCATTTTCATAAATGGAGCCAGGGTTCGGATTACAATTACTACTACTCATGAGAAGTAGTCTACCGGTACTGCAAGACGAAATAATAGTCCATGTGGTCCTGGAAATAGGTGTCGGAAGAATAATTTTTAAAAAGATGGTTTTCATGAAAGCCACGTGTAGTCAAGAAAGACACTTGAGTTGTCCCTTAGGGAATATTAGACTTGCTTTTTACATGGAGTGGTTATCAGGGTTAGTGCTGGTCTTGCAGCTACAACGAACACACAGAACCAAACAGAACTTAGGAACCTGTCTGTTGAGCCACAAAGCAAGTAGACACCATTAGACTTCGTGTAGATTTGTTTGGAGTTTGTGGGCATTTTTGAGGTCCCTCAGGGTCTGCTGACAATCCCGTGACCATGTGCCTGGCAGCAAGGACTTCAGTTGTTTGCAATGCTTTGGCCAAGCTGAGAGCAGGCGGTTCTGGATGCACAGCTTCCAGGCGTGTGCTGACGGGCCTCAGCTCCTCGAGCGTGTTTGTTCAAACTGATCTGCCTAAACCCACTCCAAAATTCTTCCAAGCCAGAAAAGCAGAACATGTGCTTTCTTTTCGCATAGTATTTCTGAATGCCCGTGAATATAAAAGAAAGAAAACAAAACCAAAAAAGTCTAAGATACATGATATTCCCAAAGTACAAAAAAGACAGGAAGCCTTCTGAATCAGAAATCTGGCCCTTTCTTAAGGGAATCCCCTGTTGGTTTGGAGACCATGCTGGTTCTTAGAAAATTTAGATAAGGAACAGTTTTATCTCTTTGCAGCACAGTTGAACCAATATTTTCTGGGTACCTACTGTGCGCAAGGTCCTGTGCCATTTTCTAGGGCAAGATGCTAAAGGATGCAAAGACAAGCAAGGCCACAAGGAAAGTTTTTGGCAGAAGAAGCAATAAAGACCTCACTGAGACCAGGACAATCGGGTGATACGGAGCGCTGCTAAGATGACCCTTTCCTTCTTTGTTGCCCACCACCACCAGGGTAATGAGCACGTATTACAGAAAGAACTTCAAATAAAAGTTGAAAATGTATGCATGTGAAAAAGCAAAAGAAGGGAAGGCATTATAGCATGGTAGCAAAGAACGTTCATTTGGAAAGCAGCTTTATGCAAGCTCAAGGTCAAGCTCTCCCTCTTGCTAAGTGTGTGACTTTTAGTAAGTCAGTATCACTCTGCACCTCGGTTTCCTCATGCCTAAGATGGGCGTGATCATACCCCAACCTCACAGAACTGAGATGCTGCAAGCAAAGCACTGAGCACTGTGCCTTGCGCCAAGCAAGGGCTCCGTTCATTTTTCTTTTCGTTGATAGCAGTAACAACATAGTGTTATCATCATCAAGTGTCGTGCAGAGTCTGGAACAGAGTGAGTGCTCAGTGATGGTTTGTTCATGGATGTTTTTTGTGCTTGTGCTGTTAAAGGTGTTTAACACAGTATCTGGCAACACCTGGTGACTCAAAGAGCAAGCTACGACCATTCCACAGCTGGGGCTCAGGGTAGGACTCTCCCTACAGGAGGATCTCCGGAAATCCCCTGTTCATGATAAATGATGAAAAGGTAATGTGCCTTCTTTTCTTCTGTCTCCAAGAAACTACCCTAGTCACCTTGATCCTGCCCAAAGTTGCCATAAAGGTAAAATTCACAAAACCAAACCCAGAAGCTCAGAGGCTGCCCTGGGAAGGACACACATTGCCCTATGGCGTGTCTGTTTCTGCATCTGAAGCCATGGACAACTTACGCATGCAGAAGACGCTGCGGATCTGGCCCCATGGTTTATTTTTATTTATTTATTTAGACATGGAGTCTTGCGGTGCCGTCCAGGCTGGAGTGTAGTGGTGCGATCTCGGCTCACTGCAACCTCCACCTCCCTGGTTCAAGCAATTCTCCTGCCTCAGCCTCCCGAGTAGCTGGGATTACAGGCATGCACCACCATGCCTGGCTAATTTTTTATTATTTTTTTTATTTTTTTAGTGGAGACACAGTTTCACCATGTTGGCCAGTCTTGTCTAAAACTCCTGACTACAGGTGATCCACATGCCTCGGACTCCCGAGGTGCTGGGATTCCAGGCATGAGCCACTGTGCCCAGACTCCTCTCCTCTTCTTCATTTATTCTTGGCCCTAGCAATTCTGTGTGATCCCAGGATGAGCCTCACACTTGTTTTGGAATTCCATCTTCTTGCTCCCATTCTCCTGAGCGCTTTCATATAAATCTTTTCTATATTTCAAAGCCCTGCTCAGACACCGCCTCCTCCAGAAAGGCTCCTGGTATTCTCTTTCTTTTCTAAACTAGAAAGGAGTCTGGAGGTGCCCAGAGGAGGAGTATGGACACCTCCAGAATATTCTCTCACATCCTGTATGACATGTGTCAATCTGTACCTTGGTTTATAACCACATGTGTGTTAGGAATATTGACTGCCCATGACAGAAAAATCCACTCAGGCCAGGCACAGTGGCTCATGCCTGTAATCCCAGCACTTTGGGAGCCCAAGGCAGGCAGATCACCTGAGGTCAAGAGTTCAAGACCAACTTGGCCAACACGGCGAAACCCTGTCTCTACTAAAAATACAAAAATTAGCCAGGCGTGGTGTTGGGTGCCTGTAATCCCAGCTACTCTGGAAGCTGAGGCAGGATAATCAGTTGAATGCAGGGGACAGAGGTGGCAGTGAGACGAGATCACACCACTGCACCCCAGCCTGGGTGATAGAATGAGACTCTTCTCAAAAAAAAAAAAAAGAAAGAAAGAAAAAGAAAAATCCACTCAAACCAGTTTAAGTACAGAAGGATTTTACTGGCTCCTGGGAAGGTCAAGGGTGCAACAGATTCAGACAATGCTTGATCCGGTGCTTCCGTGGTGTCATTGGAAATCTGGCCTTCTCAACCTGACATGGTTTGGATGTTTGTCCCCTGCAAATCTCATGTTGAAATGTGATCCCCAATGTCAGAGGTGGGGCCCAATAGGAAGAGTTTGGGTTATGGGGGGTGGATCCCTCATGAATGGCTCAATGCCCTCCCTATGGAAATGAGTGAGTTCTTACTCTCTTGGTTCACACCACTGCTGACTATAAAAAGAGTGTGGCACCCCTCCCTCCCTCTCTCTCTCGTTCCCACTCTTGCTGTGTGATGTGCCTGCTCCTCCTTCACCTTCTGCCATGAGTAAAAGCTTCCTGAGGGCTCGCCAGGAGCAGGTGCCAGCACTATGCCTTTTGTACAGTCTGCAGAACTGTGAGCCAAAATAAATCTCTTTTCTTTCTAAATTACCCAGTCTCAAGTATTCCTTTATAGCAACAGAATACAGACTAATACACAGCCTCTCACATCTCCTTTCCTCTGGAAGGCCATACTTTTTTTGCATGGGGGGGAGGGGAATAGAGTCTCACTCTGTCACCCAGGCTGGAGTGCAGTGGCACCATCTTGGCTCATGGCAATCTCTGCTTCCCGGGGTCAAGCAATGCTTGTGCCTCAGCTTCCCAAGTAGCTGGGATGACAGACACCCCCCACCACACCCAGCTAATTTTTTGTACTTTCGTAGAGACGGACTTTCACCACGTTGGCCAGGCTGGTCTCCGACTCCTGAGCTCAGGCAATCCACCTGTCTCGGCCTTCCCAAGTGCTAGGATTACAGGTGTGAGCCACCCACGCCCAGGCTGCAAGGGCATAATTTTCACAGGGTGGCTCAGAAACCTCCAGCAGCCCCAGGCCGAGCCACCCTAATAAGAAAATTTCTTCTTTAGGAAGAAATTTCTCACTAGGGTGGTGTGCTCATCCCTGGACCAGTCGCTGTGGCCAAGAGAATAGAACATGCGGGTTGGCCAGACGTGGGTCGCATGCCCAGCCCCCATACCTCGGAGGTGCTATGAGCCCCACTCAACCCCCTGACCTGAAAATGAGAAAGCAGTGTGGTTCCTCAAAGGAAAAATGAGAGTGGGCCAAGCCCGGTGGCTCATGCCTGTAATCCCAGCACTTTGGGAGGCCGAGGTGGGTAGATCACCTGAGGTCAGGAGTTCGAGACCAGCCTGACCAACATGAGGAAACCCCATCTCTACTAAAAATACAAAATTAGCCGGATGTGGTGGCACAGGCCTGTCATCCCAGCTACTGGGGCGGCTGGTGCTGGGGAATTGCTTGATCCCAGGAAGCAGAGGTTGCAGTGAACCAAGATCGTGCCCTTGCACTCCAGCCTGGGCAATAAGAGCAAAACTCCATCTCAAAAAAAAAAAAAAAAATAGGCTGTAGTCTAGAGGAAACAACAGTTATGACAGGTGTACTGTTCCTGCCTGTTCACTTCTTGGTAATTTACAGTGCCTACCATGGTGTTCTTCATAAAGTATATGTTCAACAAAATTATCAAATGAATGAATAAACAAAGAATATGACTTTAAAATGTCCCTACTGGCTTTACACATGCCTTTCTCTGACACTCACAGTTATACTGTATCTGGCCAAGTGGAGACCACTCATCATTTTGAGTATTTCCCCAGCTCTTTTAGGGAGTATCTTAGGAAACCACACATCACAGATCTTCCATCTGGAGTCAGAAATAATACAGAAGATACTAATGTTTAATAATCCAAAGTGCCTAGCTTGCTATTTAAAAAAAAAAAAATGTTGTTTTTAACCTATTAAGACAGAATTGGCCATGACCAAGTCCTTGACCTGTCTGCTGGAATCCTCTCTTTCTAGACATTTCTGGTCATGAAAATTGGGCCGGATTTCTGGCATTCTTTATGCTTCTTTGTTATTAAAAGCAGGATCAGTTAATAAATAATTATGATGCTCAGTTTCTAGGGAACAAGGAGGTAAGGGCAGGAACACTTGAGTCTCGCAAATTACATGCTATAGTATAGATTTTCACCCAGAGTGAAGAATAGCCCAGCTTTTTTTCCCCTGTGGCATAAATTGTTCTAATTATACGTGCAAGCGCCTCGATTCCCAAAGATACGAGTTGGAAACGCTGTGTCTGTTCTTTTTAATTCCAAGAAGCCTTTGCAGTTGCGTGCTTCCACCCCCCTTGTTTTCATACTGAATTGTTTCAGTGGTAGCTTGGTGCGTCAGCTTGTAAGTCTATAAAACAGTTTTATACCAGCTGGAGATTCAACATGCTACATGAATACATAACAGTGCCTAACCAAGAAGGTTTGTAATTCAGTAATTAGCTGTAATTAATGAACACAAAGTGAAGACTCATTTACAGTTTAAATTATCACATTAGCTCCTGTCACCCTCTATGTACACAAAACAGCAGGAATTCAATTATTTTTATTCTTCAAAGCTAATTTAAAATTTAAGGGATGCCATTACATGAAATAATAGGTAGGAAATGTAATCGAAATCACTGGGAACAGTTGGCCGTCCTTAGAATTAAAAAAAAAAAAAATGTGATCACTGACGATTTGGAAATGTTTTTTCATCTGTGAACAGATGAAGGATTGAAATCTCTGCTCTTTTCAGTATATTTAATTTAAAAGGAGAAGCGAGTGTGGTGGCTGTGGGAACTTCATGCAGGGAGAATTGTGGTGCATAATTGTAAAAGCAGCTGATAACTGATAATGCTGTTGATAACAAGAGGGCGGCCTGGGAGACACACATTCCATTATCCCTAATGGAGCTGAGCCTCCTGCAATTGCAGGGGGTTCCTGGAATTGTCACCCATTTCTGATGCATAATTTCAGCTTGGGAGACCTTACGTCATTGTCACATTTCTGTCATCCTTAACTCTTTGTACATAGCTATGAGAAATATTCTTTCATTCATTCATCAAACATTGGCAGGGCACCTCCTCGGGCTCAGACATTGTTCTAAGCTCCAGAACCACGGCAGTGGGCAAGACAGGCCACATACCTGATCTGATCTTGTGGAGCCAACACTCCAATGGTAAGAAACAGACAGTAGCCAGAGGTTCTCACACTTGGCTGTGCCATAGAGCTGGGGAGGAAGCTTTAAAAATACTTGTCTATCAGTGTCTGGTCCCAAGTCCGATTCATTGAATCAAATTCTTCTCACTTCTTTCTTTCTTGACAACCCTTTAAATACGCAAACATTTTCTTACCTCCAGAGCTGCGCAAAAGCAAGCTGCGAACTGAATTTGACCCACTCAAGCCATGTTGGAAAAAAACAAGACCAGCAAGTACAAAGGCCCTGAGGCAGGTTTGGGCATCAGTATTTTTAGCAGCTTTCTAGGTGATTTGAATGGGCAACCAGGGCTGAGAACCATTGTAACAAATACAAAAAATACTGTTTATTGGTGATGAGTGCTGCAACACAAATTAAGCAAAGGAGTGTGGAAGGTATACAGGCTGCTCTGGATTGGGTGTTCAGGGAAAATTTCTTAGGGAGGTGACATGAGAGACCTGAATGGTGAGAAGCCAATCTTGAGAAGAACTGGAACATTGTTCTGTCTCAGGCATCAGTAAAACTTCTGCATTTACTTCTTTCTTCTTCTTTTTTCATTATAACCCTTTATTTATTTATTTATTTGTCATATTTTATTATAGTTTATTTTTGAGATGGACTCTCGCTCTGTCACCCAGGCTGGAGTGTAGTAGCGCGATCTCAGCTCACTGCCACCTCTGCCTCTCAAGTTCAAGCAATTCTCATGCCTCAGCTTCCTGAGTAGCTGGGATTACAGGCATGTGCCACCCCGCCTGGCTAATTTGTGTATCTTCAGTAGAGGCAGGGTTTCACCATGTTGGCTAGGCTGGTCTCGAACTCCTGACCTCAAATGATCTGCCCACCTCGGCCTCCCAAAGTGCTCGGATCACAGGCCTGAGCTATCACTCCCCACCTTTTGATTGTAACCTTTTAAATGTGCGAACATTCTCTCCACTCGAGGGCTGTGCAAAAACAAACTGCAAGCTGAATTTGATCTACCCAAACCATATTCTAAAGAAAAGGACCAGCAGGTGCAAATCCCCTGAGGCAGGCATGAGTTGAGTGTGTTGGGTGGGGCAGAACGAAGGCCTGCTTACGTGAGGCCTAGCTGGTAAGAAGGAGGCGTGGATGAGGTTAGAAAAGGAGCAGGGATTTAGATTTTATTTTATATTTGATGAAAATATAAAGGAAGATTTTAAGCAGGCACTGTATGAATGTGTGTACGTGTGTGTAAAGAAGACAGTTATGCGTCCATACTCACCATAGTACATTTCCCTGCAATGGCCACTAATCTCCTTCCATGTCAGTTCCAGGAAGAAAAGGAAAAGCAAACCCATGTTGAAAGAATGCTGCGTCTGTGCCTTTGGACTTCTCTCTTCCTCGCTTTCCCCCTCCTCTTCCCATGTTCATTTTTTTTCCTTTAAATAGGCCACTTGAAGCCGCACTGTCTAATTTTTCATAGGTGATCGACTGCTGAGCGGGGGCTTAGGTAGACAGAGGGAAGGTGCTGATAAGCCAGTTCACGGATTCTATTAGGGAAATGCGGTGGTAATTAATGAATCCTGCCAGTAATTGGGAAGGTGTGAGTCCCCGTAATATCGTAATGATAGTCATCCGTCTGCGAAGCCCGCATCACTCTGAGCGATCCCTCATCGCTCTGTGATCTCAGACTCTTAGCCATGCAAAGCTCCCTGACAGGACGCTACGTCTCTGTCTCCCTAATTGGGCAGTATAGAGTTGTTTATGGATATTGTCGGCATTTAGGCCTCAGTTGGAGGCTGTTCAAAAAGCGTTAGCAAACTTGACTTAACAACATTGTCAAATATGTATTCTCCCGTTTCGATATCTGTTTTTAAGCCGGCAGAGGTTTGTGATGAAATTAAGTGATGCACTGTGTGCACTGGAGCTCTGGGCGTCATTGTTATTAAACCGTTTTTGAAGTAAAAACCAATTTGCAGTAATTTCTCATCCCGCTTAAGATCAAACTTCAGTTTGTGTGCAGGAACCGGACGCTTTTTTTAATAGCATGTCCTCGGTTCTATGGAGAACATTGAGTATGTTAATGCCATCCCAAGACACAACCATTTGCAAAAATTACAGTTTTGCGTTGAGACTGGTTTCTCAACATCCATCACCATCTAATTCCAAAGAAGCATATTTACTGGAAGCACTTGCCACATTTTCTTGCCAATATTTTTTTTCTGCGTGCCAGTGGTCACCCTCCTGTCTTCCTCACACTGGTGTGATCAATTGCTTGAAATGCCACGAAATATATATTTTTTAAAGCCCTTATAACTCTGATAAGTGCACTTAATGTTTCTGTCATGATGTTTAAGATGGATCTTTCAAATATTTAGAAAACATGGGAAGTATCATTTTAATGTATAATCAACACACTTGAAAATATTCAAATATGAAGTAGGACAGTTTAGACTGCATCTTGATCAATTCTAAATAGGAGAAAATTTCAAGAAATTCTGGCCTCCATTTTCTTCCCCATGAAGGAAGAAACTGATGTCCATGCAAAGGGCAACACAGATTTAGAATCCTTTAGCCTCGATTGTTCCATTCATGAGCCCCGTGTGGCCTTGATTCAGCTACCCAGGCTCTCCGATCTTCAGGTCGCTCATCTGTTTCACCCATGCTCAAATGTCATTCTGAGGCTTAAAGCAAGTTAATGGCTGTGAGTGTCCGTCACACCTAAGTGGCTCTGCTGGGAGAACTTGAACAAATCACTGAATGTCCTCTGAGGCATAGTTTCTGCATCCGTAAAATGAGTCAGTTACACAAACTTCATGGGGTAGGTCTGAGGAGCAGAGATAATTCGTTGAAAGTACCCATGAGGCTGGAGACGTAGAAGTCTCTTCACCAACAGTGGCTACTGCCCATTGAAACCCGTGGAGAGCTAGTTCTGGTGTGTACCAAGGGCATTCACAGAGTGGATGGAGGAACCAGGCACCATCACACTGAAGAGAGGACTGGAGAGAGGAAACGCATCTTCTTCCCTCTAGAGTTTAAATAAGGTGGCCAACCATCCTAGTTTTCCCAAGACAGAAGCATCTCCCAGGACGAGGGAATAAACCCAGGATGAGAGGTCACCCTATGTCTGAACAAATCTCTTCAGCCCGAGAATTTGACAGGTCGCGGTTTATTGCAGCCCCAGGTTCCCTGAGAACCTTCTCCCTCTTCCATTCTGAGCTCTGTTTGCTGATCAGTCATGGTTCTCTGTAGCACATTCTAGCATATTCCGGAAACTCTCAAGAAACAAAAGCAGCTGCCAGACAACGCTCTCCCTCCACACACAGCTCCACCTCAACTCCACGGACACCAGTGAGAGAGCTACTGGTGGCCGCCCCCTTCCCAACTGTGTCCCTATCAGATGAGTGCTGGGGGGCAGGGGAGGAGTGAGCACCCAGGGAACAAGAGAAAGAGAGGGTGAGTCCCGTGGTGCCAGGACTGCAGTGTACTGGGATCACCAGGAAGGGACAGAGAGAGGCCCACACATGTGGACGGGAGCCAGGGAAGTCAGTTTGGCAGGAGTGCATCACAAGAACCCTGTCAGCCTTTCAAGGACAGGCTCATGTTTTCCTGTTCATCCGTAAGTAAACACTGAAAGCCGCCTCAACTGTGCAAACCCACAGAGTCTTTCCTCTACGGACATTCTAGCCCAGGAAGTTTCTAGGGTATGTCAAAATGTCCACAAGCCCTATAACCTTTGGTGCTTAAATCACAAACCTCCCAGGGTGGTCTGGCTGGAAAGCTAGGACTTTCCTACCAAAGTCTTCATTCCTCCCAAGTGGCCAACCAGCTGCAGCATCTTTAAATTAAAGGTTTTATTTTGCAGCTTGGCCCCCCAGCCCAGCCTGTGGCTCCTTTTTCTTTTCTAAATCACTGTCTTTTGCTCCTCCGGATCTGAATGAATTGGGCCTCTGTCGTGAGCATCGAGGCCGACGTGGTTCAGTAACCCGATGCCTCAAACGGGAATAAAACACATGCCAGCGCTGCCCATTCTTGAATGTGCATGTGCTGGCATTTCACATTACAAAAAAATTAAGGCAGGAGGGATGAGAGGGAGAAACTTGAAGGGTAAGGAACTTTTCTGAATGCAGCAGCTACCAATCCTGGATGCAAACTGCTGTGCAGAATAATTTTCAAATGCCTGCATCAACACATAAATAAGACAAATTTATTTTCATTATTCATATTTGGTACTTTCCTTCCACTTATTTATGCTCTAAACAACAGTTACAGTAAATATAACGATAAAAAAGTGCCTGCTGTGGACAGGAAGATGATCAAGAAGTCCTGATACACAGCCATCCATGTTGCTTCTTTACAATCACTGACGAAGCTCAACCGGAGCCAGGTTCCCTTCCCAAGTGAGTGATAAGCAATGATTTATTATGAAGTGTCATGAAATCGGAATGCCATACAGTGAGCCATGAGCTAGTGGAAAATGTTTTCCCTGTTTCCCAGCCTCATTACTCAAAGATGCAGTGTGCCTTTACCAAGCCTAATTTAACTGACTTTTCTGAGCACTCTACTCATTGGCAATGGAAAGTGGCCAATACGAGGATGTCCAGGAAAGCCTGATGTCCAGTGCCACAGCACTGGTCCCGCTGGAACTGTGCACACTGGCCAGTCTCCGGAAGTACAATCCCAAGAATCATCGCAGCTCTCCGCCAAAGCAGCGAAGATGCTGATGCACTCAGGAAATGAAACCCACCACGGGAGAAGGGACCCAAAGAGCCACATTGATAACTTTGGACCTTGTGTTATCCCTATGTCATGCCATTGTCCTACTTAAAACATGTACCTTGATCATTTAAGATGTATCCAATGGCGCAAGGGAGCCAGCTGAGCCTCGAGAAAGACCACAGGCCTCAAAGGCAGGCCAAGTCTGGTTTGGTTCCAGCTCTTCCACTTACCTCCGCAACCGCTATGGTAGTTTGCACCAACACCCCCAATACTTCACCCGTTCTGCATTCATGCCCTTGACCATGTCACCGTGTAGTGTCCTCTCCTTAGGATTCTAGGCTCAGCTATGTGACTTGTTTTGTCCAAGCAGATGTGATGCAGGCAGTGGCTTGAAAACAGCTTGAACCTCTGCCATTGTTCTTTTTTTTTAATTGTACTTTAGGTTCTGGGGTACATGTGCAGATCATGCAGGATTGTTGCATAGGTACACACATGGCAGTGTGGTTTGCTGCCTCCATCCCCCCGTCACCCACATCTGGCATTTCTCCCCATATTATCCCTCCCCAACCTCCCCACCTCCTTGCTGACCCTTCCTTGGCCCCCCTCAACAGACCCCAGTGTGTGATGCTCTCCTCCCCGTGTCCATGTGTTCTCATTGTTCAACACCCACCTATGAGTGAGAAAATGCGGTGTTTGATTTTCTGTTCTTGTGTCAGTTTGCTGAGAATGATGGTTTCCAGATTCATCCATGTCCCTACAAAGGACACAAACTCATCATTTTTTATGGCTGCATAGTATTCCATGGTGTATGTGTGCACATTTTCCTTGTCCAGTCTATCATCGATGGGCATTTGGGTTGGTTCCAGGTCCTTGCTATTGTAAACTGTGCTGCAATGAATATACATGTGCATGTGTCTTTATAACAGAATGATTTATAATCCTTTGGGTATATACCCAGTAATGGGATTGCTGGGTCAAATGGGATTTCTATTTCTAGGTGCTTGAGGAATTGCCACACTGTCTTCCACAATGGTTGAACTAGTTTACATTCCCACCAACAGTGTAAAAGTGCTCCTATTTCTCCACATCCTCTCCAGCATCTGTCATCTCCAGATTTTTTAATGAGCGCCATACTAACTGGCATGAGATGGTATCTCAATATGGTTTTGATTTGCATTTCTCTAATGACCAGTGATGATGGGCATTTTTTCATATGTTTGTTGGTCTCATATATGTCTTCTTTTGAAAAGTGTCTGTTCATATCCTTCTCCCACTTTTGGATGGATTTGTTTGTTTTTTCTCGTAAATCTGTTTTAGTTCTTTACAGATTCTGTATATTAGCCCTTTGTCAGATGGGTAGATTTCAAAAACTTTTTCCCATTCTGTTGGTTGCCACTTCACTCTAATGGTTGTTTCTTTTTCTGTACAGAATCTCTGGAGTTTAATTAGGTCCCATTTGTCTATTTTGGCTTTTATTGCCAATGTTTTTGGTATTTTAGTCATGAAGTCCTTGCCTATGCCTATGTCCTAAATGGTTTTGCCTAGGTTTTCTTCTAGTGTTTTTATGGTGTTAGGTCTTATGTTTAAGTCTTTAATCTATCTGGAGTTAATTTTAGTGTAAGGTGTCAGGAAGGGCTCCAGTTTCTGCTTTCTGCACACTGCCAGCCACTTTTCCCAACACCATTTATTAAACAGGGTATCCTTTCCCCATTGCTTGTTTTTGTCAAGTTTGTCAAAGATCAGATGATTGTAGATGTGTGACAATGCCTCCAGGGTCTCTGTTCTGTTCTATTGGTTTATATCTCTGTTTTGGTACCAGTACCATACTGTTTTGATTACTGTAGCTTTGTAGTATAGTTTGAAATCAGGTAGCCTTATGCCTCCAGCTTTGTTCTTTTTGCTTAGGATTATCTTGCCTATGCAGGCTCTCTTTTCCATATGAAGTTTAAGGTAGTTTTTTCCAGTTCTGTGAAGAAGGTCATTGGTAGCTTGATGGGGATAGTGTTGAATCTATAAATTACTTTGAGCAGTATGGCCATTTTCACGATATTGAATCTTCCTAACCATGAACATGGAATGTTTCTCCTCTCTTATTTCGTTGAGCAGTGGTTTGTAGTTCTCCTTGAAGAGGTCCTTTACATCCCTTGTTAGTTGTAGTACTAGGTATTTTATTCTCTTTGTAGCAATTGTGAATGGAAATTTGCTCATGATTTGGCTCTCTGTTAGTCTGTTATTGGTGTATAGAAATGCCTGTAATTGTAAGGGGAGCAAATAGGAAAGGGACAGCGGGGGGTGGGAAGTTGGGGAGAGATAGCATGGGGAGAAATGCCAGATATAGGTGATGGGGAGGAAGGCAGCAAATCACACTGCCACGTGTGTACCTATGCAACAATCTTGCATGTTCTTCACATGTACCCCAAAACCTAAAATGCAATAAAATAAATTTTAAAAAAAAGAAATGCCTGTGATTTCTGTACTTTGATTTTTTATCCTGAGACTTTGCTGAAGTTGCTTATCAGTTTAAGGAGATTTGGGGCTGTGATGATAGGGTCTTCTAAATATACAATCATGTTGTCTGCAAATAGAGACAATTTGACTTCCTCTTTTCCTAACTGAATACGCTTTTTTTTTTTTTCTTGCCTAATTGCTCTGGCTAGAACTTTCAATACTATATTGAATAGGAGTGGTGAGAGAGGGCATCCTTGTCTAGTGCCGGATTTCAAAGGGAATGCTTCCAGTGTTTGCCCATTCAGTATGATACTGGCTGTAGGTTTGTCATAAATAGCTTTTACACTGTTTTGAGATATGTTCCTTCAATACCTAGTTTATTTTTAGCATAAAGGGCTGTTGAATTTTGTCAAAGGCCTTCTCTGCATCTATTGAGATAATCATGTGGTTTTTGTCTTTGATTCTGTTTACGTGGTGGATTACATTTATAGACGTGCGTATGGTGAACCAGCCTTGCATCCCTGGAATGAAGCCTACTCGATCATGATGGATAAGCTTTTCGATGTGCTGTTGCAATCGGTTTGCCAGTATTTTATTGAAGATTTTTGCATCTATGTTCATCATGGATATTGACCTGAAGTTTTCTTTTTTTGTTGAGTCTCTGCTGGGTTTTGGTATCAGGATGATGTTGGTCTCATAAAATGATTTGGGAAGGATTCCCTCTTTTTGTATTGTTCGGAATAGTTTCAAAAGGAATGGTACCAGCTCCTCTTTGTATGTCTGGTAGAATTCAGCTGTGAACCCGTCTGGACCTGGACTTTTCTTGGTTGGTAGGCTATTAATTGCTGCCTCAACTTCAGCCCTTGTTATTGGTCTATTCAAGGTTTCAACTTCTTCCTGGTTTAGGCTTGGGAGGGTGCAAGTGTCCAGGAATTTATCCATTTCTTCCAGGTTTACTGGTTTTTGTGCATAAAATTGTTTGTAGTAATCTCTGATCATAGTTTGTATTTCTGTGGAATCTGTGGTGATATCCCCTTTATCGTTTTTTATTGCATCAATTTGGTTCTTTTTTTCTCTCTCTCTTTTTTCTTTTTTATTAATCTGGCTAGCAGTCTGCCTATTTTGTTGATCTTTTCAAAAAACCAGCTCCTGGATTATTGATTTTTTTTGAAGAGTTTTTTGTGTCTCTATCTCCTTCGGTTCTGCTCTGATCTTAGTTATTTTTTGTCTTCTGCTAGTTTTTTAGTTTTTTTTATCTTGCTCCTCTAGCTTTTTCAATTCTGACAATAGGGCATCGATTTTAGATCTTTTCTCACTTCTCACATGGGCATTTATTGCTATAAATTTCCCTCTAGACACTGCTTTAAATGTGTCCCAAAGATTCTGGTACGTCATGTCTTCATTCTCGTTGGTTTCAACGAGTTGACATTATCCAGTTGACATTCAGGAGTCAATTGTTCAGTTTCCATGAAGCTGTGCAGTTCTGAGTTAGTTTCTTAATTCTGAGTTCTAATTTGATTGCCCCGTGGTCTGAGAGACTGTTTGTTACGATTTCCATTCTTTTGCATTTGCTGAGGAGTGATTTACTTCCAATTATGTGGTCAATTTTAGAGTAGGTGTGATATAGTGCTGAGAAGAATGTATATTCTGTGGATTTGGGGTGGAGAGTTCTGTACATGTCTATTAGGTATGCTTGGTCCAGATCTGAGTTCAAGTCCTGGATATCTTTGTTAATTTTCTGTCTTGTCGATTTATTTAATATTGACAGTGGAGTGTTAAAGTCTCCCACTATTACTGTGTGGTAGTCTAAGTCTCTTTGTAGGTCATTAAGAACTTGCTTTATGTACCTGGATGCTCCTGTATTGGGTATGCATATATTTAGGATTGTTAGCTCTTCTTGATGCATTGATCCTTTTACCATTGTGTAATGCCCTTTTTTGTCTCTTTTGATCTTTGCTGGTTTAAAGTCCATTTTATCAGAGACTAGGATTGCAACTCCTGCTTTCTATTTTTTATTTTTTCTCTCCATTTGTTTGATAAATCTTCCTCCAACCCTTTATTTTAGCCTATGTGTATCCTTGCACATGAGATGGGTTTCGTGAATACAGCACACCGATGGGTCTTGACTTTTTATCCAATTTGCCAGTCTGTGTCTTTTGATTCGGGCATTTAGCCCATTTACATTTAAGGTTAATATTGTTATGTGTGAATTTGATCCTGCTATTTTAATGCTAGCTGGATGTTTTGCAAATTAGTTGGTGAATTTTTTTTCATTATGGTGATGGTCTTTACCATTTGGTACGTTTTTGGAGTGGCTGGCACTGGTTGTTCCTTTCCTCGTTTAGTGCTTCTTTCAGGAGCTCTTGTAAGACAGGCCTGGTGGTGACAAAATCTCTCAGCAATTGCATGTCCACAAAGGATTTTCTTTCTCCTTCGCTTATCAATCTTAGTTTAGCTGGATATGAAATTCTAGGTTGAAAGTTATTTTCTTTAAGGATGTTGAATATTGGCCCCCACTCTCTTCTGGCTTGTAGGGTTTCTGCTGAGAGATCCACTGTGAGTCTGATGGGCTTCCCTGTGTGGGTAACCTGACCTTTCTCTCTGGCTGCCCTTAGCATTTTCTCCTTCATTTCAACCCTGGTGAATCTGATGATTATGTGCCTTGCGGTTGCTCTTCTTGAGGAATACCTTTGTGGTGTTCTCTGTATTTCCTGGACTTGAATGGTGGCCTGACTTGCTAGGTTGGGGAAGTTCTGAATATCCTGAAGAGGGTTTTCCAGCTTGGATTCATTCTCTCTGTCACATTCAGGTACACCTATCAAATGTAGATTAGGTCTTTTCACATAATCCTATATTTCTTGGAGGCTTTGTTCATTTCTTTTCACTCTTTTTTCTCTATTCTTGCCTTCTCGTTTTATTCATTGAGTTGATCATCAATCTCTGATATCCTTTCTTCTGCTTGGTCAATTCAGCTGTTGAAACGTGTGTATGTTGTGCGAAGTTATCATGCTGTGATTTTCAACTCCATCAAGTCGTTTATATTCTTCTCTAAGCTGATTATTCTAGTTAGTATCTCATCTAACCTTTTTTCTAGGTTCTTTAGTTTCTTTGCATTGGATTAGTACATGTTCTTTTAGCTCTGAGAAGTTAGTTATTTCTCACCTTCTGAAGCCTGTTTCTGTCAATTCATCAGATTCATTCTCCATCCATCTTTGATCCCTAGCTGGTGAGGAGTTGTGATACTTTTGAGGAGGAGAGGCATTCTGGTTTTGGGTGTTTTCATCCTTTTTGTGCTGGTTTCTTCCCATCTTAGTGGCTTCATTTACCTGTGGTCTTTGTAGTTGGTGACTTTCGGATGGGGTCTCTGAGTGGACATCCTTTATGTTGATGATGAAGTTAGTTCGTTCTTAGTTTTCCTTCTAACAGTCAGGCCCCTCTGCTGCAGGACTGCTGGAGGTCCACTCAAGACCCTGCTTGCCTGGGGATCACCCACGGGGGCTGTAGAACTATAAGGGTTCCTGTTGGTTTCTTCTTCTGTTATCTTTGTCCCAGAAGGGTACCTGCCAGATGTCAGCCTGAGCTCTCCTGTATGAGGTGTCTCTTTGGGTATACAGGGGTCGGGAAGCTGCTTGAAGAGATAGTCTATCCCTTATAGGAGCTCAAGTGCTGTGCTGGGAGCTCCATTGTTCCATGCAGAGCTGCTGGGCAGGTACTTTTAAGTCTGCTGCAGTGGAACTCATAGCCACCTCTTTTCCCAGGTGCTCTGTCCTAGGAAGGTCAGCTTTATTTCTAAGTTCCTGTCATGTTGCTGCCTTTTTTCAGAGAGGCCCTGCCCTGCATGGAGTAGTCTAGTCACAGTCTGCCAGCAGAGGCATTGCTGAGCTGCTGCAGGCTCTGCCCAGCTGCCGTGTGAACTGCCTCGGTAGTGGTGGACTGCCTCGGTAGTGGTGGTCACCCTCCCCCTACTGAGCTGGCCCATCCTGGGTCCCGCTGTGCTTGTTGCAAAACTCTCAATCCAGAGCATTTCAGATTGCTTGTTTTATGGGGGTGGTACCTGCCGAGCCAGATTGCCTGGCTCCCTGTCTCTGCCCCCTCTCTTTCAGTTGAATGGGCAGCTCTGTCTCCCAGGTGTTCCAGGCACCAGTTGAAACGGCCACCCAGATTTGTGTGTTTCTGTGTGCCAACCCGACACCGGCTGAAACCAGTGTGCTAAAAACTCGTGGTGCTTTTCGACCCGAGAATCTCCTGGTCTGTGGGCAATGAAAATTTTTCTGGAAATGTGGTGGGCACTCACCCTCTGCATTGTTCTTGCTGGGAACTGCACTCCGGAGCTGTTCCTATTTGGCCATCTTGGATCCTTCCACCCCTCTGCCATTGTTCTTAGAATATACCCAGACTAACCTGCTGGCGGATGAAAGAGACGTCCCTCCAGCTGTCCCGTCCTTGGAACAGAAAGTGAATAGGAGGTCCGCCTTTTCACTCTTCTCTACTTCCTCCTTCTTTTTCACACTTCTTTTTCCTTGGATGGGTACTGGTGAAAAAAAGGACATGAATTCCCAAATTCTCATATTGATGAGATGCCACTGCCTCATCAGTGGATGCCCCTGCTAAGGCAGGCATCCAGGGACTGACTCTCTAGTGGGGGCACAAATGGGGTCTACAGAAGTCCCATTTCCTAACATGGCAGATGAGTTCCATTCAGGCTGATTTCTAACTTCCCTAAACAACTGCCCACTCATGATTCATCTTTCACTCTCTTGTCTCTAAGGGCCCTCTTTTCTAGGGCTGGACCCATAAGCAACAAGAGAGCTCCTGACCTAGTGGAAACGCACACATTTTTTCTTCTCGCCACAGCATGGAGTATGTAGAAAGCACAACTGTTTTCCCTCTTTCACTCCATCACCTTCCTCCAATGGCCTTTGCATCTTGTCAATAGTCACAGATTATAGATCAGAGTCTGCTGCATTAGCATAGGCCAACAGAAAATTAAATGCCAAACTCTTCTTCTTGCTGGAACCCAATCCCTTCAAGTGCTTTTTTGTAAGGCCATTCACCGGACTTCAGCATGACCCCTCCATGAATTCCTCCAGTCTTTTCCTAAACAGGCTGGTGCAAGAAGGAGAAACAGTGATCCATGGCCTGTTCTTCTGCCCCTTAATAAATCCCGTGGAAATGTGTCTGACAGCTTCCCCTTCCCTTTTTTATACTTTTTATTTTGAAATACTTTTAGACTTCAAGATAGTTGGAAAAATCACATAGTTTATGCATACCCTTAATCCAGTTTCCACTAATGTCTTGCCTAAACATGGTACAATTATCAAAAGCAGGAAGTTAACATTGGCTTAATACTGGTCACTAAACTACAGATCTTATCTAAATTTTATTCAAATGTCCTTATGCTGTTTCAGGACCTAACTTGGGCTCTTGCATTGGATTTAGCTCTTGGGTGTCCTTCCTTTTCCATCTGTGACTGTCCCTCAATCATTCCATGCGTTTTATGAACTTGACGCTTCTGATAAACACTGGTCAGTGATTTTGTGAAACGTTTCCCCCTTTGGGTTTATTTGATGTCCTCTCATGATTGGATTGATGCTATGAATTTGTGGTGACTTTACTAATGATGTGCTCTCTCCTCGATGCCTCATACTGTTACTGGAACACCAGGGGTTCCATCTGAGTCCTACTGTTGAGTGCAAATTAAAGTCAAATCACCAAGACAGTGAGTACTGCCAAGGAAGAAAACATTAATCTGGTACTGCAGCTGAGGAAAGGGGAGATAAGCCTCAATTCCATCTCCATGATTGAGTAAAATTAGAGGTTTATGTAACAGAGAAGAAATATAACCATGTATAGGAAAACAGGAGTTAAGGAGGAGTAAGGAAAAGGAGCTGGTCAACAGGAAGCAGGTAGTTACTTAGACAATCATGATGGATGAGGTGTCTGGTGTCTCATTGTCCAGATGCAGCGATCTGGTAAGTTTCAGTTCCTGGATACTATCTGGGAGGCCTGAGGGAGGGTTTCCTGAGAAAGGAACTTAGAGAACACAAATGTAACTTTCTCAAGTTTTAAGACTGGGAGGGTCAATTTCTATGTTTACTCAGAAGAAAACATAAACATCAGTTCTATGGGACAATTGGGCTGGTTTCAATATCAGGGGTTTCTTGATGTTAATGTGTCTTATTACTGGTGATGTGAACTTTGATCACATGGTTAAGGTGGTGTCTGGCAGCTTCTGTTAAATAGGAGGCATATAGCTCCTTTAGTCCTCAACTTTGTGTCATTCGTCAAACTATCATGAAACAAGGTTTCACTCAGTATCCTGTTATCCTAACTGTGTGATTTGGGGCATATTATTTGATCGTTCTCTGGACTGCATATTTCTCTTCTGGAAAAGGAGAATAAAAATAACCACCTTTCAAGATTGTTGTAAAGATTAGTGATCATCCAGGCAAGATGATAAATGCCCTGGTAGATCCTCAAAAAATGGATACAAAGAACATCTTGAGTAATTTGCACACATTATCACCAATCTCACACACGAAAAAATGATATATATAATCATCACCTATTCTTGGAAAAGAAACCTGGAACTGGAGGATATGTGACTCCTCCAGTCGTGGCCCTCCTCTGTATCAGAGTCTCTAATGACTCATCACCTCCCAACACTTTACTGTGGTCCTCCCCAGAACACTCCAGATTGCCCTTTTAATATGAGTAATCACTCCTAATCACTGGAAGGAATGATCTCCATGTGGTCCATGAAGCCAGAGAGCCGTAGGTTCAAACCCTAGCTGGGATATTTTGTGCAGGGTGCTTAGATTCTCTCCTCCCTTCCAAAAGTTCTAACTTACTGGGTGGTTGTGAGGATTAAATAAGTAAAGTTTTCAGCATAGTGAATAGCATGTAGTAAGCACACGGTAATTATATATGAAATGAGTGGCAATTACCATTTACTCATTCAACAAATACTTATGAGGCACCCACTATGTGCCAGGCACTGTTGAAGGCTGTCAGTAGTGACTGAACAAGGCAAGAAATGTCCCCATCCTCACTGAGTTTATGTTACAGTGGGTAAGACAGACAAATAAGGAAACAAGTAAGTAGTGTACTATCACATCTCTTAAGCAATGTGTTGGTTAAATGAACTCACCAACTATCCGCCAAATAAGACTGTATCTTTATGCCTGGCTGTTCTTTCCACACAGAGTACTGTCTGCTCCATCTTCACAAATTAAAATCCTACCCCCTTCTTCAAGGCTTAGTTCAGCCTCCTTCAGTTAATTATTCATTTCTTGATTCTTTAATTAGATTGATTACTATCTTATGGGTCTGCTTCCCCCACCATTAAGAGTGTCCCAGTGCTATTATTTATATACACATTAATCACCACCCCTATGAGCCTCCAGAACAGCCTTTACTTCCCTTCGGCAACACTGATCTACTTTTTGTTTTGTGATTTGCATTCTACTTTCTTCATCAGATTTTAAGTGTGTTCTCTGAGGACAGAGACCACATCTACCCAATATACTTACTGGGAGGGACCCTCTTAATAGGCCTAGGGCCTGATATAAGTAGGTGCTCAAATGTTTGTTGATTGAACAAATACATCAATGAATGAGCATATCTTAACCCTCTTGTTGAATAGTGATTCATAGAAGGCACTGGCTATGCCTTACTCATTTAATATTTGTTTAAATGAACTGAGACATAGCAGTATTGGACATATTTGCCCCATTAATTATTTTGCTTGTGCTTTTAGCCTGGTCTCTCTTTTGACATCCCCATCTCCCCCTCTTTAAAATACATCTTTCCATCCTTGGATAGCTTTTTGCTACACTGCAAGAATTATGTGATGGTAAAAGAAAGAATATATGTAAAGCATTTTGGTTGCCTTGGCAATGAGGTGCTCCAAAAATCTCAGGGATCACTTTTTGTTGCCTGTTATACAGTCCCCAACTTTTCTTGAACTCATGCAGATCCACAAGAATAAGCCATTTGCCTTTTTTCTATTATTATTTAATAAGGCATTATTACTGATTTTACTGTAAAAAAAGGAGTCTAAAGACAACTTTAAAAAAAAAAAAAAAAAAAAAAAAAACAGGGCATTTCTCTGTCACCACACTCCAGGCTGGACTGCAGTGGCACAAACATGGCTCACTTCAGAATTAGCCTCCTGAGCTCAAGCATCTCCTTGCCTCAGCCTCCTGAGTAGCTGGGATTATAGGCACGTGCCACCACACCTGGCTTTTTTTTTTTTTTTTTTTTTTTGTAGAGACAAGATCTCACCATGTTGCCCAGGCTGGTCTTGAACTCCTGTGCTCAAGCAATTCTCCAGCCTTGGCCTCTCAAAGTGCTGAGATTACAGTGATGAGCCACCAGACCTGACCCACATTTTTCTTTCTAGTACCTATGCAAGCTGCCAGGAAAAGAAAAACAGAAAGTGCCAAGTTGGGTCTGTAAGGGTTTTTCTACTATTTCCTCCCTACAGTGTCCTCTTCTCTCTCCTTAACATTACTCTCCAGTCTCAGAAGCCAAGAGAAAAAGAAAAAAAAAAGACCATGAATCTTACTTTCCCAGATTGAAGTATACATTTTGGAAAACAGATTGAAAAACCTTTCTGAAAAAAGTTGACTGAAACTCCAAACCAACATGCCATATTGTTTACGTTGCTCATGAAAATTGTTAAAAGCTGTTCTAGATCAAGAACAGTCTCAAGTTTTTATACAGCATACACATAGTACAAGGGTCCCCTGTGACGATTCTTTAGAATGAAATGTAATTTTCTCAGTTTCTGGTTTTTAACTCTCTAAATCTCAAAGTTGACTGATTAAAACACCTAGTTATACAACAGAGAATGAAGCACTCATATTTTTATAAATTATATGTACCAAACTATTTTGGAAATCATATTTATTGGAGACACAATATGCTGGACTAAAGCAATCATTATTTTATTCTAAATGTCTTTATTAACTTCAATGACTTTGAACGCTTTGGTATATTTTGCCTCTATGCCTCAACCACACTGGCTTTCATTTAGCTCTTGAACAAGCCAAACTCCTTCCTGCCTCAGGGCCAGATATTTTGGGACTTCTCCTAAGAATTCTATTTCCTTAATTCCTTATCTGAGTGATTTAGTTTTATCCAACTCTTCAGATCCTGGCATAAAAAACTCTTCTTATAGAATCCTGTCATGACACTCTCTTTCTTCTCTAAGATACACCCAGAATACGTACAGACTAGAGTAGGACCTCCTGTTATTCTTCTTCATGCTTTTCTCTATCACGTTTGCCTCCATTATAGTATTTTTATTATGTGTGCAAATGTCTGCCCCAAATCAGTTTCCTCACTAAACTATAAGCTCCATAAAGCTGGGGGATCCTTCCAATCTTGATCACTGCTTAGTACAATAGGTACACAGTTAAGATTCAAATGGTTTTTGTGGAATGAATGAATGAATGAATGGTTTTGCTAGTAGGGTCTGGGAGAGCCTAGGTGAGAAGAGCCAAGAAAGCAGGTCAAATCTGAGGCTGGATAGACTTAGTGTTGCTCAAGAAAGGGTAGCCCGAAAATAAAGATTCAAATTATAGCCAAGAATAGTCAAGACATGCTCAAGACAGGAGTGCTCTCATCAAGTGTGAAGAACAAAGGGAAGTCAATAACCTCAGATGACTAATGAAGGGAACAGGAGCAGCTTCAGCAGCAATTCATGCAATGGGTCAAGGCAAGTGGTTTAGGGCTGAACTATGCAGTGTAAGGGGCTTTGAGGACCTATTTTTATGTGGCCCAGGGGCCAGACTTAGAGTTGAAGGGAGAGTGTGAGCCCTAACATCACCTCTTATTAGCTACAAGAACTGGAGCAGGCCAGGTGCGGTGGCTCACGTCTGTCATCCCAGCACTTGGGAAGGTCAAGGCAGGTAGATCACTTAAGGTCAGGAGTTCGAAACCAGCCTGGCCAACATGATGAAAGCTCGTCTGCACTAAAAATACAAAAATTAGCTAGGTGTGGTAGGGTGCACCTGTAATCCCAGCTACTCAGGAGGCTGAGGCAGGAGAATTGCTTGAACCTGGGAGGCGGAGGTTGCAGTGAGCCCTGATTGCACCACGGCACTCCAGCCTGGATTACAGAGCAAGACTCTGTCTCAAAAAAAAAAAGAAGAAGAACTGGAACAAATCACTTTATCTCTCTGAGCCTCAATGACTTCACATGCAAAATAGGGATCTATGGCAATACGTACCCCTACAACAAGATAGCATAGTATAAAACAATATTATGTGTGTGGAGGTAGTACATGCCATGTTTCTTCCAAATTCTACTCAGTTCTTCTAAGAAGCTTCTACTCAGACATGAGTTCTGCCTGTTGTTGGTGTTTTTCTCAAGGAATGTTTAGTGTTGCATTGCTGTTAGATTTCTGCCTTATATATCCTCCATTGACTGGAAGCTTCTTGAAGGGAGGAAGCATGTCTTATTCACCATAATTCTGTTGAACTCCTGGTAGCACACAGGTTGAGTCGGGGGATAAAAATGCCGGGCTTTCAGGGGTTCGATGCATGAATGAGGACCATGGGATTATAAATCAGCTACAAGGCTTCATGAGATCTCTCCATAAGGATCCACTCCTTGGAAACTATCTGACTTTATTCATCTGTATGGCAAAAGAAAGATACTTGATAAATATTGAATGAACTGATTAATGAATGAATGAATGAATTCGTTTTGGGTTAGGCACAGCAATAAAGAAAATGAAATTTAACTTTGTCTTCTAGACTTTGAATGCCTCTGCCAACAACTAAATATCTTCCAGGGAGGGCAGATGGCGGCCTGTACAATGAACAATTTAATCTTTAGAAAATGGAACAACTTTGCCAGCAAACTCCATTTTTCTCTACGAACACATTGTCAATAACATGTGCTCTCAAATATGTAGCGAAATTGATGACTGGGCCCTGATTTATGGAAACAACAACAAATTAAATGATTACCTTTCTCTTTCCTAGCTTGGGGTCCTTCAGATTCGCCATGACTTTTTTTTTTCCCCTGTGCTCTAATAATAGAGGAGGTTTAATTAAAATGCTCCATTGTGTGATTGTGTGTGTGGAGTGGAAGGAAAACAGAATGTCCAGGATATCTTAACTCTAAACCAGGAAGGGAAAAGCCACTTAAGTGATAATGAAGATTAACGTAGGGAGCCCTGGCTCTCTCTTTTCACATGAAAGCAGATATTGGGGGAATCCTTCATACAAACATTTCTGTGGCCACTCATTTAGCCTCTTGTAGGAAACCTCCTTGATTCTGGACAAACTTGAGGCTTTGGATTTGTGTGAAAAAAGGCCAGGGTAGGGGAGGGATGCACAGAGAAATGGAATTCTCCAAAGAGTAATCAGGCTACATGTTAAGGGACTATTCCTGAGCATTACAGACTGGTTTGGAAGAAGTCGCCATTCTAAGACCTCTTCTTCTGGAATGGTGGCTCTGAACTCCTGCTTGGGTCAGGAACTTTTTTGAAAATCTGAGAGCTACAGATTCTCTCTCTAGGAAAATCAAGTCTACATAAAACTTCGTACACACACATACACAAAAATGCTAAATCTTGCTTACAGTGTCATCTCTTCTTTTTGCCATAAACTTGAACAACTTGAGTGACAGTTGCTACTGAAAATTTCAGACTTCACCAATTTTCCTATGATGCTCATCCAAGATTAAGAACTGCTAGACTTGGAGGATCCTTGGTTTTTTGTTTTTTTTTTTTTTTTTTTTCTTTTTGAGACGGAGTTTCACTCTTGTCACCCAGGCTGGAGTGCAGTGGCACAATCTCAGCACACTACAACCTCCGCCTCCTGGATTCAGGCAATTCTCCTGCCTCAGCCTCCTGAGTAGCTGGGATTACAGGCGCCCACCACCACGCCCAGCTAATTTTTGTATTTTCAGTAGAGACAGGGTTTTGCCATGTTGGGCAGGCTGGTCTCAAACTTCTGACCTCGTGATCTGCCCACCTCAACCTCCCAAAGTGCTAGCATTACAGGCGTGAGCCACCATGCCTGGCCAATCCTTGGTCTCTTTAGGCCACGAAACTTCTTAACTGTCTTAAGCTGAGGACTTCTTTGGCCGGCTGGTAAAGCCCATGGAGCTCTTTAAAATGTCTTTAAGAAACTAATGTTTTTAAAGACATTTTTTTAAAAAGCCATTTAGGATTAAAAAAAAAAACATTGAAACACAGTTATCAAATATTAAAGAAACCAATCTGTGATATAGGAATATACATGAACTTCTTTTTTTTTTTTTTGGGATTGGGGAGCAACCTAAGTGTCCAACAGATGAATGAATAAGGGAAACGTGGTACATACACATAATGGAGTACTATTCAGCCAGAAAAAGAATGAGATTCTATCATTTGCAACAACATGGATGGAACTGAAGATTATTATGCTAAGTGAAATAAGCCAGGCACAGAAAGACAAACATTGCATGTTCTCACTTATCTGTGGGCTCTAAAAATCAAAACAATTGAACTCATGGACATAGAGAGGGGAAGGATGATTACCAGAAGCTTGGAAGGGTATTGGCAGGCTGTCGAGGGAGATGGGGACAATTAATGGGTACAAAAAAATAGAATGAGTAAGACCTACTGTTTGATAGAACAACAGGGTGACTGTGGTCAAAAATAACTTAATTGTACATTTAAAAATAACTAAAAGAGTTATTTGTTAACCAAGAGTCTCCATTAATCTGACTTAAAATGGACCCCAACTTGTGGGCTACAGGATGGAGACTATAACCTGGGATACCCAATCTCCTTTTACCTATCCTCCCACAGACTCTGAAATGAGAGACATATTAAGACACGTGCAGGCTGTGTATAGGGAGGCTGATATTTCAACTCATATGGCAACTTATGTGAGATTGGAGGTACAGATGCTCCAGAAGAGCTGGGAGCATGGCAGCCACAGGATACATCTCAGAGCAGAAAACACCTATCTGTTTCCCACTAAGCTCATCCTATCTACTCCTCTCCTGCCACCTCCTCATTCATTTTTTTTTTTTAAAGAATAAAGAAGAGGAAGAAAGAGAAAGAGGAAGAAGGAGAGAGGATGGGGGTATTGCTTTATTGCCCGAGCTAGAATGCAGTCTAAATATGGGTATAGGAATATACATGAACTTCTTTATGCACATTAAATAACATGACCAGCACTACAGCTAATCACCCCCAGTTTCAAAGTAATTATGAGCATGCACAATCTTGCAAGATATTTGCAACAATGGTAAGGTGACATAAAATATCTGTGACATTTTGGTTAAAATATTGGTGATAAAAATCACAATGCTGTAACTACTATTGTGATTTGGTGTCTACATGTGTAACTGGAGAATAACTTGAACCGAGAACTGGAACTGCTGAATGTCAGTTAGAGGTTAATACAATCTGAGGTGCAATTTCCTTTCCCACACAAGTTCATGGCTCCCCTGAAATCTGTGGTGGATGCCAGGGGAAGGTTCCCTGGTAGGGTTTCCTCTTGGTGTGGAGGTGACTTCATGCACATGTAGCTCTCTTCTCACTCCACCCTCAAGCCTGAGCCACTTCATGTTTTTCTCATTATTATTCACTGAAATATCTCCTAACTAAAAGGGCATTGATGTGAATACAGCATATATATAATTGCCTTGACTCTAAAGGTATAAATCAAGTATCCACCATGCCTATGGTGCAGGGGCAGTTCAGGATAGAAGAAGAAAGATCTTTCTGTTGAAAGCCTATTTAACTAGAAAGTAAGACACAAGAAGACAAGGACCAAGAAAAGCCATCTTGTTTCTGACTGAATGTCCAGCATCTAGCCTGGGTTGGGTGCAGGAAAATCTCTCAACATGTACTCATTCAATTACAAAATAAATACCAGCAGTCAGATGGCAAAGAGTAAGGTAGACCTTTCTGAAGTGTTTGATCTGAGGGCCCAGCATCATACAGATGTCTCTGCCTGCAGATCTGTTTGGTTTTTTATTATTTTTTTTATTTTATTTTTGGAGACAAGGTCTTGCACTGTTGCCCAGGCTGGAGTGCAGTGGTGTGATCATAGCTCACTGCATCCTCAATCTTCTGGATTCAAGCAATCCTGCCAACTTGGCTTCCTGAGTAGCTGGGACTATGGGAGCATGCCACCACACCTGGCTAAATTTTTTGCAGGAGGAGTGGTCTTACTATATTGCCTAGGCTGGTCTCAAACTCCTGGGCTGAAGCAATCCACCCATCTTGGCCTCCCAAAATATTGAGATTACAGGCATGAGCCACCACACCCAGTTAGTCGTGTTGAAGAGTAAGAATTCACTGTTAGATAGTGATAAGTCACTCCCATGGGTATTCAAAAAGAGCTATTTCCAAAGAGGCAAGGAATAGACATTCTTTCTGTTAAGGGACAGATAGCAAATGTTTCAAACTTTATAGACCACAGTCTCAGTCACGACTACTCAATTCTGCTATTGTAGCAGGAAGGCAGCCACAGATGATACATAAATGAAAAATGTGCATAAATGTGTGTCAATAAAACTTCATCAAGGGACACTGAAATTGGAATTTTATATAATTCTCGTATGTCATGAAATATTATCCTTCTTTTGATATTTGTTTAACCCTTTGAAAATGTAAAAACCATTCTCAGCTATATACAAATAGATGACAGGTCAGATTTGACATGAGGGCCACAGCTTGCCAACCCATGAATGGAGGTTGCAGCCCTGGATTCATTCTTGGTTGTTGGTGAGTTGATTTTGATCAGTTGGGGCTGAGCCTCCATCCATTGACACTGGCTTTGATTATGTTCCCTTCCATGACCCAAACTCTCCCCTCTTTGGGGATTGGTGCCTATGGATGCTTGACCTGGACATGTATTCCTCCAGGTTTCCACATGGCTGTCCCTTTCTCATCCTTCAGGTCTTCATTCAGATGTCATTTCCTCAGAGAGGGCTCACTTGGCCACTTCTCAAAGTGTCCCCATTGGAACTGAAACCCTCCCAATTGTCCCTTAGAACTGATTTTTATGGCTTCTTTTGAGTCAACATAGAAACTGACTCTCCCAATCAATGCAACTTTCTAAAGTTTTTAAAAACTTGAGAAAGAAAAAGATTTTTTGAATTGAGAAAATTACATTTGTCTTATCTGAGTTCCTTCCTCTGGAACTCTCAGGCATCCCAGATAGTATCAAGGAACTGAAACTTACCAGATCACCACACCTGGACAGTAAGAAACAAGACTCCTTACACATCATGACTGCCTGGGCAACCACCTGCTTTATGTTGACCAAATTATCTTCCTTACTCCTCACTAATTCCTATTTTCCTGCAGGTAGTTACATTTCTTCCCTGCTACATAAACCCCTTATTTTTTGTCAGTTGGAGAGATAGATAAGATTGATCTCCCATATCCTGAGCTGCAACATCTGATTAAAGCCTTTTCCTTGGGCAATACTTGTTGTCTCAGTGGTTGGCCTTATGTGTGGCGAGCAGTAGGACCTAGACCAAACCCCTGGAGTTTCAGTAATGATGCCCACACCTGCACCACTCAGAACCATCACCCTTATGGTCTTCACAGCACTCACCTCATCTGATGTGGTCTCGATGGCTTATTTGTGCTCATTGTCTTCTCCTCCCTCTGGAATGCAAACTTGACAGAAGCAGAGGTCCTATCTATCTTGTTCCTTGCTGTGTCCTCTGTACCAAAGCAGTACCCAGCAGCAGGCCTGAAACAAATGCTTCCTCAATATTTGCTGAAGGAATCTGTGTTTACTGGTAAGTCAAGAGCAAAAATACACAAAGTTTTGCGACTTTACCTGGTCTAATAGTCATCAGATATTATTATTTCATAAATGTATACTAATAATTTTAGTAACAGTTGAATATATTTTTCAAATAAAATCTTCTACAGCACCTAATATATACAACAGATGAATAAAAGTTGCTTTGCTTCAAATGAAAGAAGTTCCAAAAAGACTCTCTAAGACACACACTCCTGCATACACTTGCTAGAAATTTCTACATCCCCTTCTCTTCTGAGAAGAGGCTCTTTGAAAGTCCTTCTTCTGGTCTAAAATCAACATCTGAGATTACTCTGCTTCATTAGTTACTTTGTGGTTACCAGGAAACTAGTTCTGCCCAGTGAGACATGTAAGTTATGGAGCTGACAATTTCCAACAAGCTCCTTTTGAAATGTCCAGGGAATTTTCTTTCCCAAACACAGTGGTAAACCTATTCAAAACTAAATTTTACAGTGGCTCATGCCTGTAACCCCAGCACTTCGGGAAGCTGAGGCAGGTGGATCACGAGGTCAAGAGATTGAGACCACCCTGGTCAACATGGTGAAACCCCGTCTCTACTAAAAATACAAAAAATTAGCTGGGCATGGTGGCACGTGCCTGTAATCCTAGCTACTCAGGAGGCTGAGGCAGGAGAATTGCCTAAACCCAGGAGGCGGAGGTTGCGGTGAGCTGAGACCACGCCATTGCACTGCAGCCTGAGTAACAAGAGCGAAACTCCGTCTCAAAAAAAAAAAAAAAAAAAACTAAATTTTAAAAGAGAGCCATGGGCCAGGAGCAGTGGCTCACACTTGTAATCCCAACACTTTGCAAGGCCGAGGCAGGTGGATCACTTGATGGCCAGGCTTGGTGATCACTAGCCTGGCCAACATGAAGAAACCCTGTCCCTACTAGAAAAACATAGATAGATAGATAGATAGATAGATAGATAGATAGATAGATATAGATATAGATAGTTTTAGGGCATGGTGGCAGGTGCCTGTAATCTCATCTACTTGGAAGGTTGAGATGGAAGAATTACTTGAACCTGGGAGGTAGAGGTTTCAGTGAGCCCAGATTGTACCACTGTATTCCAGCCGGGGTGACACTGCAAGAGCCTGTCTCAAAAACAGAACAAAACAAAAATTCATTTTCTTGTAGGGACACAAGTCGGATTGGACCCAGGCCTATCTTAACGGCCTCATGTTTACTTAATTCCTTGTTTAAAGATTCTATGTCCAGCCAGTCACATTTAGTGGTGCTGGGGCTTAGGGCATCGACGTTAAGAATTTGGTAGGGACAAAATTCATGTTCGCAACACTGGCCTCCACAGTGTTGGTCAATAAAGCTTTTTTTGTTATTCCTTTACCTTCCTGACCGCTGCCCTGCCCCAGCCCTGGCTTTAGAAGGAGCAGCTTGTAGCTATGGGAACCTTCCACGCAAGCTTTCCATTAACTTCATTTAGTTTCATTTATGGCTATGCTTGGGAGGACAGAACGTTTTCTAGTAAATGTTATAAGGAAAGCATTTAAAATACATATCATAGCTGCTCAACAGCTGATTTGGGGGTGGTGAAAAGCCTTGAATTACTTTGAGAAAGAAGACCTGGTTCTGTGTTTTTGCCATGCACAAACAGGATGGCAGAACATGTGCTTGGAAGCTCCCGCCAGGAGGCCACGTGGTCCGGTGGTTAAGGGACGGGGGTGATAGGGGCAAGCTAAAAGGGATCCAAATCCAGGCTCCATTTCTAATAACCATAGTGACCTCAACCACTTCCAGTCCACGAACCAGTTGACCCTTCCGTATAACAGTTCTGCTGATGATCCCCACCTCCCTTTTGTTGTGGGGCCTCTCTATTCATGTAAAGTGACTCACACAAGGCCTGGTATAAGGTAAGTCCACAATAACTGATCATAGCTATTGTTGTTATCACTGAAATGCAAATAAATCAACAGAGCCCAGGGACTCGAAGCTCTTATACAACTAAACCACTTTGGCTCAAGCCTGTACATAAGCTTTGCTGCCTTTACACACAGCGGTGCACTGCACTTCTAAAATAAATATTTGTGTGTGCTTGTGAAGAAATTTAGTCTATCTAGAAATGTAGTTTTAGGACTGGGTGCAGTGGCTCATGCCTGTAATCTTAGCTGTTTGGGTAGAGACAGGTGAATCACGTGAGCCCGTGAGCCCATGAGTCCAGGAGTTCGAGACTAGCCTGGGTGACATAGGGAGACCCCTTTCTTGAAAGAAAGAGGGAGAAAGAAGGAAGGGAGGGAGGGAGGTACAGAGGGAGGGAGGGAGGGAGGGAGGGAGGTACGGAGGGAGGGAGGGAGGGAGGTACGGAGGGAGGGAGGGAGGGAGGGAGGGAGGTACGGAAGGAGGGAGGGAGGGAGGGAGGGAGGGACGGAGGGACGGAGGGACGGAGGAAGGGAGGGAAGGAAAGGTTGGTTGGTTTAGGATTTAGCGGGCAAGGGGAGGAAAGCAAGAGAGAAGGAAGCAAGGAAAGTTGTAGAATTATACAAGTTATGTGTTCTACCGTGTCTCTGAAAGAAGGATTCATTGATTAGATGGCAGAAATAAATGAATAAATGAATCCTCTCTGAGAGCGGTAGCTCTCAATCTTGGTAGTGCATTAGAATCCCCGGAGGAGCTTTTAAAAACCCCAGTGCCCAAATCATACCCCAGACTAGTCAAGGCAAAACCTCTGGGAGCAGGGCCCAGGCATCCACAGGTGACTCCCTCCTGGAGGGGGGCCAGGTGGCAGAACTGGCTTAGAGGCAGGAGTTTCAGCCGGGCATCTCTGAGCCACTTATTAGGTATGAACTTAGTCAAGTTGCTTAACATCTTTGAGCCTTGGTTTCCTCCTCTGTCTTGAGGATTACATGAGACATAATAATTGGCAAAACACAGGCTCCCGGTCGAGAATGGACCGAGGTGATGTATAGAAGGTGTTTCCTGTCATTATCATCATCATTGCCATCCAGCAAGCAAGACTGAGCCTCCATGTCACCACCTGCAAAATGATGGGGGAGAAAGGATGCCTGAGGCCCTTTACTTTCATTCTGATGATTCTATCAAGGTAGAGCCATGGGCCAAGTCCACAGAAAAGTTCATCTGTCTTCACCAAGTGACACACCCAGGAACCAGGCACCACAGTGGCAACTCGAGACTGTTGCACAAACAGTCCCACCTCTGCTCTCCTGGAACCCAAATGCTAGTGGGGAGCCTTGTCAAACAGCGCTCACCCAGACCAATATATTATTCATGACAAGAGGGATCTAAGAGAGGGGAAATTTGGGGACCTCATCTGGATTCCGGGAGAAGAAAAATCTTTCTGAAAACGAGCGGTTTAAGCCAGTGGGTGAATGTGGAGTAGAAACTGTCTAGGTGGAGTTGTGAGAAGAGCACTTCGGGCAGGGGCAGAACAGAAGCAGTGGCTGTGGGGAGGGAAGGAGCTTGAGTTTGTTTTGTAGAGTGTCTCTCATTGCTTTGATTGGAGTGCAGTGGTGCAACCACGGCTCATTATAGCGTCCACCTCCCACCTAAGCCTCCCAAGTAGCTGGAACTATAGGTGCATACCGCCATGCTCAGCTCAGTTTTCTTAATTTTTACTGTTAGAAGAGACAGGGTCTTGCTATGTTGCCCAGACTGTTGTCGAACTCCTGGGCTCAAGAGTCCTCTTGCTTCTGCCTCCCAAAGTGCTGGGATTACAAGTGTGAGCCACCACACCCAGTTAGTATCTTTCTAAGAGACAGGGTCTCACTCTGTGGCCAAGGCTGGAGTGCAACAGTGTAAGGTTACAGCTCACTGCAGCCTCAAACTCCGGGGCTCAGGTGATATTCCTGCCTCAGCCTCCCAAGTCACCGAGATTACAGGCATGAGCCACCATGCCCAGCTTAGAGGTAGACATTTCTGAGGCACTTTTGTTTAAATCATAGATACTTGAACCTTTTTTTTTTTTTTTGAGACGGAGTTTCGCTCTTGTTACCCAGGCTGGAGTGCAATGGCGCGATCTCGGCTCACCGCAACCTCCGCCTCCTGGGCTCAGGCGATTCTCCTGCCTTAGCCTCCTAAGTAGCTGGGATTACAGGCACGTGCCACCATGCCCAGCTAATTTTTTGTATTTTTAGTAGAGACGGGGTTTCACCATGTTGACCAGGATGGTCTCGATCTCTCGACCTCGTGATCCACCCGCCTCGGCCTCCCAAAGTGCTGGGATTACAGGCTTGAGCCACCGCGCCCGGCCTATACTTGAACTTTTAAAAGCATCTTTTTTTCTTAGAGCATCCTGGGCAACTTGGGCTCCCCATAATGTACTTCAGGAAAGGCTAGTGGAGCCCGATGAGGCCAGGTTTGGGCTCCAGACAAATCTTGATTTCAGTCCAGCTTCACTGGGAAATGGCTATGTGGATGCAGGTGGCAATTTAACCTCCTGAAACTTTATCTATAAGGAGAAAGTCATAACTCACATTTTGCCACTCGTTTGTAAAGATTGGTGATTATTGATCATAATCAAATTGGTAAACAGAAATAGTTATTACTCTGTGTGTGTGTGTGTGTGTGTGTGTGTGTGTGTGTGTGTAACGGAGTCTCTGTCACCCAGGCTGGAGTGCAATGACGCAATCTCAGCTCACTGCAACCTCTACCTCCAGGGTTCAAGTGATCCTTCTGCCTCAGTATCCCAAGTAGCTGGGATTATAGGCAGGCACCACCATACCCAGCTAATTTTTGTATTTTTAGTAGGGATGAGGTTTCACCAGGCTGGTCTAGAACTCCTGACCTCAAGTGATCCACCTGCCTCAGCCTCCCAAAGTGCTGGGATTATAGGGGTGAGCCACCATGCCTGGCCAGAAAGAGTTATTACTATAAAGCAGCAGGTACATTGGTGACAGAAACCTGAGTTCAAATCCCAGCTCTGCTACTTCCCAGGCATGTGCTCTTGTTCCTGGTACTTAGATCTCTGTCCCTCAGTTTTCTGATCTCTAAAAAAAGGAGTTTATAGAGCTATCTTTAGGGGACTGTTATAACAATTAAATAAAACAGTAGCAGTCAAGCTTCGGGCAAAAGATGGAAACCCAATAAATGAAAACTATCATTAAAATAAATGCAAACTCTTCTTAGAAAGGAGGAGGATTTGGCTGAATTATTTAAGTGTGTGTTCCAACCCACCAACCCTCTTTTCCAGTGTAGACACAACCACAAACATTGCCACCATGAGCTTAGACATATAATCACAGTAGTTTAAAAAAAAGAAAAGTCTACCTTGTTTGTTTTCTATACTTGGAGGGCATACCATTCTTATTAAATGCCAGCAACTCACATTTTAGGCAGCAGTAAAGTCCCCTCGCTGTGTCCATGCAGTGAATCTCACTGGGTTGTAAGTTAGCTGCAATAAATAACATTTGGCGCGGCACTCCACTTAGAGAAGATGGGTTCCACTGTGAATCATGTTGTTGGCAGTTTGGACTTTAAGCTGTCCAGGTTGTTTATGGTGGTGTTTGCCAGCACGAAGACCTCTTTCAAACAATTTAAGTGCTCTTTTGGAGTATATGAATGTGGCTCAGTAAAAATGGGTACAGGAAAATTGCCTCCTTTCTGTCTTCTACGGCCATGCCCCAACCCAAAGCAACCATATATGGCAATTGTCAAGTGTTAAGTATAATCGCTGAACATGAAATTATAATTAACACTGAAGCCACCAGGGACGTTTCCTCTCTCCATCATCAGGATGTTGTCCTGATCTTTGCCATCCTTTTAATTTATCGTTTGCAAGGATGGCAATAGCTGGGTAGTTTTTCGATTCTTATCATTTTGCATTATATAGCTTTGCTGAGCAATGGGCCTTTGGAAGATTCTAGTTAGTTCCATTGACAGCAATAAATACTGGTTAGAGGACAGGCTTTGAAGTCAGGCAGACCTAAGCCCTCAGGCTGGCTCTCCCACTTGCTAACTATCTGACCTTGACTACATTTCTTAGCCAATCCAAGACTCTCTCTTCTCATCAACAAATAGAGACACTTAAATCTACTGTCAGGTAGTATTGAGGAAGGCAGAGCTTATAATAAGCACTTAATAAAATGGTAGATAATATGATTGTTTTCTGCTTTCTTCTTCTTAATATCCACATCAAATGTTTTGAAATTCTATTTCCTCCTTTTTTACAAAAAGGGAAAACTTTTCGTAGCTTCACATCTGAATTGACAACTGATTTCTTTTCAATATTTGTTTAATGCAGCAATGAAAGAGCTTCTTTTCTACTTCATTTTTTAAATTTCCAGAAGGAAAGAGTAGCCTATTTCCCAAGACCTGATGACTACTTATTTCTAACACATAAGCAGAATTTTTGCATGTATTTTTAATTTATTCTACATCTCATTCCACAGCAGTTGTAAGATACTGTACTGTCTGCAATGCAGCAAAATTATAAAAGAAATAGAAATCATTAAAGAAATCTACATTTCATTGAGCACTTATCGAATGCCAGGCAACATTTGTGGAAAGCACTATAATATTATTATCCTGATTTTGTTGACGTGGAAACTGAGATTCAGAAGAGGTAAGTTATGTCCCTCAATATCACACAGCTCGTAAATGGTAGAGCCAAACTATGAACACATATACCAAAGGAAAATGGAAAGAGAGAATATAAAAAGAAATTTACAGATATAGACTGCAGTCTTGGGAGGCTACACAATTGCTAAAGTTGGGTCACCAATTTGATTCTGAGCTTCCTGGTAGTGAAAGCAAGAATGCAAACATAACCCATCCCAAGAATCACCTTTTCCATGAGGATATGTATTCCAGACTTTAAAAGCAAGTAACATCCTTCCTAATACGTCATGTCTTGGAGAGATTTATGGCATAACTTTTGTGACACAGTCAAATGCAATGGAGACAATAGGAGGTTCCCATGATAGAACCAAATATTTAAAACTAAAAGAAACCATTCTTTCCATGAAAGAAAAAAAAAATAACACCACTCCTTCTTGCAAAGAATGTTTTACTTAACACTGGGCTCCATCTCTTTTTTATAATTATTCAATCCAAGCTTTGTCAAAGCATCATACTGAGAAGAGATTCTTGTTAAAAAGCTAGTGGAGAGGGGTGGGGTAGATAGCAGAGAATGCCTCTCTGCCTTATCATTTTTATTTAGATTGACGTACCTTTGATTATAATTAGGGATAACTGTTCAGCAGTTAAGACTCCATAATTCCATCACTAGTTGTCAAGAGATTTTCATAGGGCAAACTCTCATGCCATTTCTTTCATTTCTGTTTCTTAACTACCTGGGTAGTCTGCAGTTGAAGAGTGTGCTTTATGGAGAAGATTTTCTGCTGCCATTGAAATCTTCTAAGCTGACACACAAGTAAGGACACGAATGAAACCTCCCCTCTTGGGAAGACCCATGTCCCCTTGCCTGACATTTTCGTTGTTGGTCTCCAAGATGTCACCCTGTTTCTGCTGGTTGCATTCAACAGCCATTTTGCACACAGTGGTGAAGAGATCTTAAACCATTCCAGGAGTTGCCCATGAAGTAGACAAAAAGGGGACTCACCACAAAAATTATTTCAAACTTGCCCCCTCCATTAGACATGCAAAGTTGATGATATAAGGTTGAGGTCTGCTTAAATGTGTTCTCTGGCATCGATTACAAAAAAAAGAAAAGAAAAGAAAAGAAAAACTCTCCTGCTACTCGAAAGCTGAAGGCAGTGGGTTGTCTGGTTTGTGTCATGAAATATACATCATGCATTTGAGACACATGGTTGATTTATTACAAATTGTGCTTTAAAAGAGGAAGTTTAGAAGTTGGGTTTTCCAGTGTGTCAATTATGACCTGAATGCTATCTACATTTAGATGTTCCAAGAAGGCTATCATGATCAATAACAGCATTGCCCCTTTATTCTCCAAGGGTCTGATGAAGTACCCCTTTGGCAAGAAATGTATGGTCTCATCAGTGCAGATCCAACTCAACATCAGGAACAATTAGCTTGGTGGTTAAAACTAAAGGCTCTGAACTCAATATTGTGTGTGTGTGTGTGTCTGTGTGTGTGTGTCTATGTGTGTGTGTGTATGTGTGTATTATATATATATATATGTATATATTTTAATTGAATGTTGGAATATTCAGTTTCACTTATAATTATTCAGATAGGTCACTTCAAGTCTCTAAACCTACATAGGTTTATTTCCTCTGTAATATTAAATACCTTGTTGGATTGTTTGAATGATTAACAGAAATAATGCATATGTGGTGGGTCAAAAATGACAACCACTGCCGGAAGCAGTGGCTCATGCCTGTAATCCCAGCAGTTCGGGAAGCTGAGTTGAGTGGATCACTTGAGATCAGAAGTTCAAGACCCGCCTGGCCAACATGGTGAAACCCCATCTCTACTAAAAATGCAAAAATTAGCCAGGCGTGATGGTGCACTCCTGTAGTCCCAGCTACTTGGGAGGCTGAGGCCGGAGAATCACTTGAACCTGGGAGGTGGATGTCGCAGTGAGCATGCCACTGTATTCCAGCCTGGGTGATAGAGCGAGACAGACAGACAGACAGATGGAAGGAAGGAGGGAGGGAGGGAGGGAGGGAAGAAAAGGAAGGAACAAAGAAGAAAGAGAGAAAGAGACAGAAAGAAAGAGAGAGAGAAAGAAAAGAAGGAAGGAAGGAAGGAAAGAAAGAGAAAGAAAGAGATAAAGAGAAGGAAGAGAGGGAGGGAGGGAAAGAGAGAAAAAGAAAGAGAAAAAAGAGAAAGGAAGGAAGAAAGAAAGAAGAAAAGAAAAAAGAAATCAAGCTACAACCTAGGTGTTACTGATATGTAACCGTTAAGTATTTTTCATTAACTCAAACTTTCTGAGGTTTGATAGAAGAAGAGAAAAAGAATCCCTCTTGCCATTTGGAAACTCAGCCAGCTTTGTTCTATCTGGCTTATTTTGTGACCTCCCTTTCCAAGAGCAATTAGTCTCAGTCTCTGTTGTCAATGGTGGGAAAACTACACCGAAGAAAGGAATTAAGAAAAGGTAATACATCCGAAAATGTTTTAAAATAGTATCCACCTACCCACATGAAGCTGTGTCTGGCATATCAAAAGTATTCAATATATTTAAGCAATTACCTGTATTTTATTCACTCTAAGAATTGAAATTTGTCCACTCACGTTGAAGGGTTTCCTCGCACAGAGATTTCTCTTAGGAAAAATTAAGTGAAATGCTAATGATGAAATTCAGCAATGTAGATAAGCCCATTTGGATTTCCAAACTGTAATTCCATTCGAAAAACATTAACTACAGGTTTCTCCCAGGATTCTGCCGCTAAACGTCGTGGGCCTCCTGCTACTTTGCTTCCTTGTCACGGTCTTTTTAAAATAATAACCCTTGCCGGGCACAGTGGCTCATGCCTTTAATCCCGGCACTTTGGGAGGCCGAGGTGGGCGGATCACTTGAGGCCAGGAGTTCAAGATCAGCCTGACCAATGTGGTGAAATCTGCCTCCTAAAAATACAAAAATTAGCCGGGCGTGGTAGTGGGCACCTGGAATCCCAGTTACTCAGGAGGCTAAGACAAAAGAATCGCTTGAACCAGGGGGCAGAGGTTGCAGTGAGCCAAGATCGCGTCACAGCACTCCAGCCTGGGCAATAGAGTGAGACTCCATCTCAAAAATAAAAATAAAAATAAAACACTTAACATACTTTTTTTTTTCATTTGCAACCAAACAGCTTTAAGAAGCCCTAAAGTAGGAGTCAGGTGTCCTGACTCATCACTGAATCACCATGAGAGCAAATTATTTAAACTCCCTCTGCTTCAACTTCTTTAACTTTGGGTACTAATATTTATTCAATATATTTCAAAAGAGAATATATATGAACGGTCTTTGAAAAAAAATGTAAATTGCTTCAAAATGACAGACGAAATTATTCTTTGAAGTTGAAAGCACCAAATAGATGGCAAAGCTTCTGCAGTCCGCTTGTGTTTCCTTGGGCTATTTTTCCAGTCTCTTCTCTTTCCATGCTCTAAGTTGTTTCTTTCGTAGAATTAGAGAAGAAAGATTCTAGCTACATCTATTTTTTTTCTTTTGTATTGTTTTAGTGATAAATGCTTTAAAACCCTTAGTGGTTTCCATATCAGAAAAGATAGGCTTCAGCTGGGCACGGTGGCTCATGCCTGTAATCTCAGCACTTTAGGAGGCTGAAGCAGGTAGATCACAAGGTCAGGAGTTCAAGACCATCCTGGCCAACATGGTAAAACCCCATCTCTACTAAAAATACAAAAATCAGCCAGACATTGTGGCACATACCTATAATCCCAACTACTCAGGAGGCTGAGGCAGGAGAATTGCTTCAACCCGGGTGGCAGAGGTTGCAGTGAGCTGAGATCGCGCCATTGCACTCCAGCCTGAGACACAGAGCAAGAGTCCATCTCAAAAAGAAAAAAAAAAAAAAAAGAGATAGGCTTCAAATTAGTGTCTTTAGAACTTCATTCATTCAACAAATATTTATCAAGTACCTACTCTGTAAGAGACATTTTATGCTTGGGACTGTACTGTGATCAAACTCTCACCTTCCTAGAGTTTACATAGGCAGACGCTAAATTAAAAATTATATAAATGATGATGTGATTATAACTTGCAATAAGTCTTATAAGGACAGTGTAAAAGATTAATGCAAGATTATAACAAAAGAATATAGTTGGCCAGGCACAGTGGCTCATGCCTGTAATCCCAGCACTTTGGGAGGCCCAAGTGGCTGGATCACTTGAGATCAGGAGTTCGAGTCCAGCCTGGCCAACACAGTGAAACCCCATCTCCACTAAAAATACAAAAATTAGCTGGGTTTGGTGGCACACACCTGTAATCCCGGTTATTTGGGATACTGACGCAGAAGGATCGCTTGAACCTAGGAGGCAGAGGTTGCAGTGAGCTAAGACTGCGCCACTGCACTCCAGATTCTGGGCGACAGGGCGAGACTCCATCTCAAAAAAAAAAAAAAAAAAAAAAAGGAGAAGATTGAGGCACAAAAATGCACCCAAACAGGGCTTCTCAAACTCAAGCATGTATAAAACTCACCCAAATATCTTGTTTAAATGTAGATTCAAGCATGTATAAAACTCACCCAAACATCTTGTTTAAATATAGATTCAAGCATGTATAAAACTCACCCAAACATCTTGTTAAGATGTAGATTCCAAATCAGCAGCTTGGGGTGGGCCCTGTATTCTGCATTTCTGACAATCTCTAGGCGATACCAATCCTGCTGTTACGTGGACCACCCTCAGGGTAACAACATTCCTAGAAGACGGAACGAGGCAGTCAGATGTGTGCCATAGGTAGACTCATCATGAACACGTCAGTGGTAAATGCAGAGCAATATGAGTGGGTTGAATGGACATCTTGAGTATCATGAACAGTAATATAAAGGTGATCTGATTTTCTAAAATGGCAAATAACTCTCATTAAATTCCAAATAAAGCAAAGTATAGGTTCTCTTTGTCAGATAAGCTTTATTTCCAGAAATAACAGTGTGTGTTAAACTGCGCAGAAAAGACTTTGTGTTTACATGTAAAACAGTGTTAAGTTCTAGCCTCAGATAATTATTAAAAGGTTTTGAACCAAAGACAATTTGGTCCTCCACCCACAATGGGCATTTGACAATGTCTAGACACAACTTTGATTGTCACAATTCAGGGTTAAAGCGGATGCTATTGGCATCTAGTAGAGGCCAGGGATAAGGCTAAATATATCTACAATGCACAGACAGGCAGCCCGACCACAAGGAATTATCTATCCAGCTGAAAATATTAACAGTGCCAAGTTTAAAAACACTGGCCTGCAGAGGTGTTTTCAAAAATGGCACAGACTGAGAGCAATGGCTCACACCTGTAATCCCAACACCTTGGGAGGTTGAAGCGGGAGGATCACTTGAGCCCACAAGTTGAGGACCAGCATGAGCAACATAATCCAGGTTTTTGTTTTGTTTTGTCTTTCAGATGGGATTTTATTCTTTTTGCCCAGGGTGGAGTGCAATGGTGCGATCTCGGCTCACTGCAACCTCCGCCTGCTGGATTTAAACGATTCTCCTGCCTCACTCTCCTAAGTAGCTGGGATTACAGGCACCCGGCTAATTTTTGTATTTTTAGTAGAGATGAGCTTTCACCATGTTAGCCAGGCTGGTCTCGAACTCCTGACCTCGGGTGATCCGTCCGCCTCAGCCTCCCAAAGTGCTGGGATTACAAGCGTGAGCCACCGTGCCCGGCTAACCTAGGTCTTTTCGTAAAGACTCCATCTCTACAAAAAGCTTAAAAATTAACCTAGTGTGGTGGCATGCGCCTGTAGTACCAGCTACTCAGGTGGCTGAATCAGGAGGCTCACTTGAGCCCAGGAGATCAAAGCTGCAGTGAACTGTGATCGCGCCACTGCACTCCAGCCTGGGTGACAGATCAAGACCCTATCTCCTAAAAATAATAATAATAATAATAGTCATAATGAAAAAAATAACAAATGGGTGCAGGATGAGGGAAGATCCCACCCTGTGTGAAACTGTCCCACACGTTGCGAGGTGCCTCACGTTCCCAGGCCCTCACCACTAAATGCCAGCCGTGCCCTCCTGTCGCAAGTTGACAAGCGATGCCCTAAAAACGGGAGTGTCGCACAAGAACAACAGCGGAGTGAAGAGAGAGGATGGAGCAACGGCAAGAAGAGCAGGAGCCAGCCAAAGTGCTGAGCCAGGGGCTGAGACAGGCTGGCGTGGCCAGATTAAAGCACACGTCACTCTACGCATCTGCTGGCGACTCTGTAATTAATACAAAAATAATTACATCTCTTCGCCTGGCTGTCCCTCACAAACTACTTAATGAACGTTGCCAAGAACTTTTTAAGTATGTAATTAAATTTTTTATTTATTTCCGTTTTATTTTTGTAGTAGTCGCTCAACATACTAGAAAAAAAAAAATGCAGCAGCAAAGCCGAGCCTCAGCCACCATTTGAGAGGCAACTGAGAGCATCTGCTTCCTTTTTTTCCTCAATCCGATCTATGCAATTCATTCTGAACAGTGGGAAATAATAACAACAGTTATCTTATTCCCCTTCCCTTCACTTTTCAGTTTCAATTATCTGCCCGGATCTCCTATTTAGGCACAGAGAGAAACAAGGTTTTTACTTTTCTTTTAATATGAGAAATGATTTGACCAGGCACGGTGGCTCACACCTGAAATACCAACATGGGGAGGTTGAGATTGGCGGATTGCTTGAGTTCAGGAGTTCGAGATCAGGCTGGACAAGATATCAAAACCCTGTCTATTGAAAAAAAAAATACAAAAGAATTAGCCAGGTATGCTGTTGCACACCTATAGTCCCAGCTTTTCAGGAGGCTTAGGTGGGAGGATGGATTGAGCCCAGGAGGTTGAGGCTGCATCAACTGTGATTGCACCACTGCACTCTAGCCTGGGTGATAGAACAAGACCCTGTCCCCCACCTCCCCGAATGCCAAACAATACAAAACAGAACACATTTTTAATTTAAAAATTAAAAAACGAAAAGAATTTGTCATGAAGGTATTTTTCAGCAAACAACACTCAGGTATATTTGTGAGTCTTATATAGGGAACAAAACAGTTACCAAATCAACCTGGCAAGTACTGGGTTAAGTAAAAATACACTATGGTTTGGTTTGCTTTTAATTGCAGGACTTCTCAGAGTCTTTAATATGTTAATGTGTGTTATGAAATTCCACGAAAGGAACTATAATAAGGTTATTATTTTCTTTGTCCTTGGTTTCATTCCCCGAAAAAACTTTGCCCTAAGAGAAACCCAGCTAGAAAAGTCTGGGTGTTGAACTAATCTGGAGCCACTTCAAAGAAGTGATCATAAAAATACAAATTTCCATGAAATTGGTATCACATTAATATCATGGTCAAAGAGGAGACAATGTCAGCCTCCAGTAGACCTGGTGTGAACCAGCACCCTTCAGCCAGGACTTCACTCTTGTGTCACAGTGTAATGCCACTGGAATTTCCAAAAGTCCACCAATCTCTGGCCTCCACTTTTTCTTTGACCCATCTCTCTTCTTCCAACCACATGATCATCCTCCTTCAAGCTTCTAGACCTGCCAGAGGGTCCCAACCCATTCAAAACAAAGACTGCCAGGGACCCTTTTTCTCTCAAGTGCACATCTAATGTCAAAGGGAAATGGTTCTCTCCACTGATGGTGATCAAGGCATTCACCTATAATCTAGGTAGGGCAGTGCACGTCATGAGTTTGGAAGCTTCAGAGTGGGAAGGGCTAAATTCAAAGCCATCCTCTGCTTTTTATAGGCTGTGAACTCTAGAACAAGTGACTTACTTTTTATCTCTGTCTCTCTCTCTCTCTCTCTCTCTCTCTCTCTCTCTCCTTTTTTTTTTTTTTTTTTTTTTTTTTTTTGAGACAGAGTCTCACTCTGTTGCTCTGGCTGGAGTGCAGTGGTGCGATCTCGGCTCACAACCTCCACCTCCCAGGTTCAAGCAATTCTCGTGCCTCCCAAGTATGTGGAATTACAGATGTGCACCACCATGCTTGGCTAATCTTTGTATTTTTAGTAGAGACAGGGTTTCGCCATGTTTACCAGGCTGGTCTTGACCTCATGGCCTTCTGTGATCCACCCGCCTCTGCCTCCCAAGGTGCTGGGATTACAGATGTGCACCACCATGCCCGGCCTTTATCACTCATTTTAAAAATGAGATTATTTCAAGAGTTAACAGTAATGTGTATAAAGTGACTGGAATTTGGCAGATACAGAATAACTGGTTGCTAGTACTGCAGTCATACTATTCCTTACCAAGGAATAGTTTTAAATGTCTGTTATGATTATCTTGTGCATAATTTCTCTACACATATCAAATGTCATCTGATTTTCAATTTGCCTTTATCCTTCTACTAAAAATATGGAAGCTTTCCTTTTCTAAAAAGACGAATTATACTTAGGTTCAATGTATTTTTCTCACTAAAATGAACATTACCAGTAAATAACAAGATATAAATAAGAAACTCCACTCAGATTGGGCTAAAGGAAATTGCATGCTTTCCACACAGTCATCCAGAGCAAAGTTCCCGGAAAGAAAAATCACCCTGTTACTAAGTAGCACTTCCCTACCACAAAAAAGTTCCTGTCTTTTGACAGGAATTTCATGCTTAAGAATTCAAGCCTAGGAAAATATTCCAGCATACAGAAAATCTTGAAACACAAAGATGTTCATCAAGTGTTATGTATTATTGAATAAAAATTACAAACATGACATGTTCAATATTACATTATCATGGTATCATAGACTATTATAACGTATGTAATAGAACTTCTATGGCTGTTTATACTGATGCTTTCCAGTGAAAAAATATGTCCAGACAAGTACATCATATAGTCAGCATATACAACTGCGTAAACCTAATGAAATGCATGGAAAGGCCAGAAACAGTGGCTAGCGGATCACTTGAGGTTAGGAGTTCAAGACTAGCCTGGCCAACACGGTGAAACCCCATCTTTACTAAAAATACAAAAATTAGCTGGTCATGGTAATGCATGCCTGTAATCCCAGCTACTCTGGAGGCTGAAGCAGGAGAATTACTTGAACCCAAGAGGCAGAGGTTGTAGTGAGCCAAGATTGTGCCACTGCACTCCAGCTTGGGTAACAGAGTGAGGCTCCAATTCCAAAAAAAAAAAAAAAAAAAAAAAAGCATGGGAAAAGAAAAGACTAGAATGAAATACAACAGAATGTGAATGAGAGCTTTCTCTGTCTGGTATGACCATAGGTTAATGGGTTTGTTTTTTCAAAAAGCTTTATAGAGAAAAAAATCATACATTATGTATTTTTATTTCTAATTACAGTAAAATACACAAATCATAAAATTTATCATCTTAACTATTAAGTGCACAGTTGAGTGGCTTTAAGTACATTCAGATTGTTGTGCAAACATAACAATATTCATCCACAGATTTTTCGTCTCACAAAAGATGAAACTGAAACTCTGTACTGATTGAACAAGAATTCTTATTTCTTTTTCCATCTATCTCATCCCCAGCCCCTGGCAACCACCATTCCTCTTTCTGTTTCTGAGTTTGTCTACCTCTAGATACCTTATAGAGGTATAACCATATAGCATTTTTCTTTTTGTGACTGGCTTATTTCCACTTAGCATAATGTTCTCAGGGTTCATCCATGTTGTAGAATGTATCAGAATTTCTTCCCTTTTTAGGGCCGAGTAATATATTCCATTGCATATACGTATCACATTTGCTTATCCATTCCTCTGTGTTGCTTCTGAGCTTTGGCTATTAGGAATACCGTTGCTATGAACATGGGTATACAAATATTCCTTCCGCACATTATATTTTTTAAATTTTTTTAAATTTAAAGTTGCAACTTTTTGGCCAGTCTAAGGGGCTCACACCTATAATCTCAGCACTTTGAGAGGCTGGGTGGGAAGACTGCTTGAGCCCAGGAGTCTGGGACCAGCCTGGGCAACACAGGCTCTACAAAATAAAAACTAAACCTAATCAGGCATAGTGGTGTGTGCCTGTGGTTCCAGATACTCAGGAGGCTGAGACAGGAGGATCACTTAAGCCTGGGAGGTCGAGGCTGCAGTGAGCCACAATCATGCCACTGCACGAGTGCAGTGACAGAACGAGACCCTGTCTCAAAAAAAAAAAGAACAAGAAATATTGCAACTTTCATTTTAGATACAGGGGGTATATGTGCTGGTTGCTGCATGGGAATTTTGCAGGATGCTGAGCTTTGGGGTATAGATCTCATCACCCAGGCACTGACCACAGTACCTGATAGGTAGTTTTCAACTCATTCCGTCCTTCCTCCCTCCCCGGCCCCAGTTGTTCCCATGTTTATGTCCATGTGTGCTCAGTGTTTAGCTCCCACTTACCAGTGAGAACATACGGTATTTAAATAGTTTTTTCTTGAAGTTGACTCCTCCTTTTCATGTTCCACGGTCTGGTTATATAACTATGACTCTATTCAGAACATTCCAACAATAAAGTAGTGGAGATGGGCAAGGGGATTACTCCAGGGAAGAATCACCTGGGCTACACCTCAGAAAATAATGTATCTTTTTCTGTTGTTCTGATTCCCGTTACAGGACGAATGCCTTAGTTTCCACTTTCCAGCCTGGATCCCCTCACACTGAATCCTTCTTCGTTGCACCATTCTGCTTCTGACATTGAACTCATTGAACTCCTCCTGACACCCTGGCTCCGAGAAGACTGCCCAAAAAAAAAAAAAAAAAAAAAAAATCACCCCAGCCATTTCTCTTCATCCTCACTAACAATTTGGTAATGAAGTATTGATTTCCACTTCTCTGCTTATGGGCGATATTAGATTTTCATTGATAAACTGCAATGGGTCTGTCTCGTCTCTGCAGTACCCTTTTCACTGTCACAAGAAAACAAAGTGCCACCGAAGAAAAGTCATGACTGAGAACACTGATGTACTTATTTTGTCAGTTTGTAACAGGAGAGTGGGTGCGGGGGGGAGTATAAGTCTTCATAGTTTAATGTCCACGTGGGCTGCACTCGAGGTAGACACTTGGAGGCTTACTTTTCATGGTAATGTCCATTTCCTATTTATAACCCCTCTGGGAACGTTTGTCTAAAGGAAATGTTTCTGTTCAGTGTAACAATTACACTTGCACCTGGATTGCCCAGTCCTGCCCCTGCACTAGGGGACCATTAATCACTACAAAGTAGAAGAATGATTAAGTTAAACCAGAGTTTGAGCCAAGAAAACCCCTGAACAATGTTCATCTTCTGTGAAACTTGTTCAAATAGTTAAGCTTAACCATGTTGCTGCCAAAGACTGTTCCCATGCAGTGGTGAGCACCTTGATCATCATCATCTTGATTGGTTAAAAAAAAAAAAAAAAAGTTTCAAGCACGCACCACTGTCATATGAGAACTGCAAATTGGGAGAATTGGTGAAGTGCAGAATCTGAGAGAACGCGACATGACATCATTGCAGGGTGGAAAGGTCCGCACAGCCTTTTCTGGGAATCCCTTTCTGAGGACTCTTTATTTGCGGGCTCTAAAACGCCACTTAGCTTTAGAAGCAACAGAAAGCATGAAATAGGGTGTCCGTTTTAAATGTGTTCCCTCAACTTTTTTCATTAAAACTTTGAGGGCCCAATTTTAATTTGTGGACTATTCCCGTTAATAATGAGATCTAATTAAGACATCCATTAAAAGCCCGTTAAAGTTAATTTAACGTAAAAATTCCAATAGAACTGTATTAGATTTTGTCCATTAAATTAACATTATGGATTTTTAACGGATGTCTTAATTATACGTTATTATTAACGGGAATACTGTATTACACAGATTAAAATCAGGTCCTAAGTCAACTTGGAAAAGCTAAGAGCATGTTTTAATACTGAAAGTCTTGCATACCTGGTGCACAGTTTGGAGACGCAAGGATGGATCTGTTTACTCTAGTTGAACATTTTCTATACAATTGAAAGCAACCTATAATAGATAAATCCATCATTGCATTTAAACAATGAATTTCCTTGTTCTCACAGGACAAGTAAGTCTGGATTATGTGGTAAAGTGCTACTCAGCTATGGTGAAATATTTATACTATTCTAGGCACAACACTAGGAACCAGATGATTCTGAAACAAAAGAATATTTTCTCTTGTTGCTTTAATTACCGAGGTTATTTTTTAAAAAACTCAGCACTGACAAAATGAAGCCAAATACCTCTTCCTCACAATTTCTCAAGGAGGCTGCCTGTTGAAATTGTTTTGGAAATTTTGACATGATCCCTAAATTCAACATTGGGATTAAAAAAAAAAAAAAAAAAAAAAAAAAAAAACTTCTTATTTACCTCCTAGGGAAAGTGTTGCCCTTATGCCACATATAATAGCAAATTGCTTTTTTTATGGCATGCATAACCTAGATGGGAAAAAATATGGCGCTTCGGGGAAGGAGGGAAAAAGTAAATGAAGTTCCAGGAATGTCATTCTGAAGTAATGAGGCATGGACAGAAAATATACCCCTCACATCATCGGATTGAGATGGCAGTCGAAATAGCTTCATTGAAGTGTCAGCACTCATCCATCAATCAATCACCCACAAGGAAAAATAGCAACAGTACAACGGGGCGGCTTTTATGGGATTTACTCATGGGCATAGGGAATAGCGGCTCAAATGTAGTTCTGACATGAAAAGCAAGGTGCTGATATTATTTTTTATGATGGGAGGATCATAAAGTGAATTGAGAACAGCGAGGTCTGTCTTTGCTTAACCTATTCAACCAGAAATGAATGGAGCTCGACTGGAAAGGAACAGTCTTCGGATGGGTTAAGATTGAAGGGTGGACTGGACTCTACTGAGCACTGTCCTTCAGCAAGGAAATTCTATTAAAGGAAAATCAGTGCATTAGCATTGGGGTTCTTGAAGCTGTTTAAAACTGCCTGCTCCAGTCCAGGGTTATTAGGCCTAAGTTACATAATTCAGATTCCACCGCAACCATCCAAAGTGGATTCTTGAGCCCTTGCTCCAACAGGGGGTGGCGGGATCAATACAATTCCCAACTCCATGGAAATTGTTTCCCTTCTGAGAATGAAAAAAATAAACCATCTGCTTCAACATATAATCGATATAGTTTGTTAGCGCAATTTCTACGGTGGGGTGGGGTGGGAGGTGAGAGAGGAAAATATTGATAAATTTGGTAAGGCTCATGAATTGCCGCCTGGCAACCACGTATGTCACTACTGAGGGAAGGCTGCTAACATTCACCTTATAGAACAAGATCTGGGCTGGCACTGGGACATACACTCGGCTCTCAGCACATGCCTAGAGGCCAGGTCTGTCTTCGTTCGGCCAGCCCTCTGAGGCTTCTAGAAACTTCTTTCTGGAGGATAAAAACTAAATAACATGAACTCAGAAGGATGTCTTTATCTACCTTCATACCACTGCTCTCCTTTCCCTGAATAAAACACAGTTCTGATAAGTGAGAACTTTAGAACTGAAAAGGAAGATGACATGGCAAATGTGACGCAGATTACCCTCAAGTATCTCCATTCTGCCACCACGTCTTGGTACTAGCTAGAGCGAGAGGTTGCCTTTCCTTCCCCATCCCTCCTTCCAGCTGACCACCAACCAGCAGCAAATTGAAATGTCCATTTAAAAATTCCTATGTCAATATTTGAATGTTATATATTTGGCCTTATTTTGTAGTTGAGCAAATCCTCCAGATATACAGCATGTTGCAAAGCACGGGTGACACAGGGCACCACAGGAAATTCTATTTATTAAGCAAATTCGTTTAACAAATATTATTAGGCACGTATTATATGTGACACTCTCCTAGGCACCGTGGGATACAACAGTAAACACTTCACACAACAGCCTGGCCTTCCTGATGTTTTGCAACAGCTCCTAAAGAGAGCTGACAGCAACACATTCAAGGGGCAGAGTTCATGTAGAATCAAAATATTAGTATTTCAGAATAAGGACTTTTTTTTCTTAAAAGCATACAGAGAGGAAATGGCTTAAAAATAGGTCAAGACCTAAAAACAGAATATAATCATGGAATAAATGGGATAGCCCGGACAGTCCCCACAGAATTTCTTTCAGGTCACAGATTTCTTAAAACTCACCCCCAAAATGCGCCTGCTTGGTTGTCTGAATCTTGCATAATTAATGTCACAGGTGCAAACCGCTGAACCTAGCTGAAATGCAGAAACAAACAAATGCAATTACATATCTGAGAAGCATTTATGTAACTCTGGTTGAGTGTTGAGGAGGGGTGTGCGAAGACAGTCTGCATGCATGTGTGTGTGTATTCATATACATGTGTATACATATGAATTTCACTGTTATTTTCCAGGGTCTCTGGACAATGTGGCAGTTAAGAGTCTATGATGTTCTGAAACTTTTCACAGTAAATCCAAAGATTACAGGCCTTACAAGGTGCTTGCATTCTGTTGCTTTTCCATCTGTCACTTCTCAGGTTATTTGACTGTGTTCAAACCTTCTTTTCTTTTTCATCGAGTTTCATTTTTTAAGCTTGTTAAATGCTTTTGTTTTTAAAAAAAAAAAAAAAAAAAAAAAAAAAGCCCAAATGTCATTTTTCACATCCTCTCTTCTCTGCAACAAGGATAGTAAGATGTAGATGAATGCAAAAATAATAACAATAAGGAAATATATTAAAGCCTTTAAAACATGCACATATGTAGTTCTAAGGAACAATAACAGTATCTATTTCGAACGTGCATTGGGCAAAAAAGAGATCACAACCGAACTTTTCGTGTATTTTTCCCCCTGTAAGATGTTAAAATGCTAATTTCATTTTCTCCTTTCCTCTATGTGGCACTTTCTCAAAATATCTATGAAATGCTTTTAGACAAAGATTGAGCTGGAGAAAGAGATACAAATTTCCATCCCCCTAGACAGAGAGACATGTTTCCATTGTAGGAAAGCATTAAACATTTTGAAACTTGTGAATCATCTTTAGAATTTCTACCGGGGAATTTTACCTCTTCATCCAAAGTAAAAGCCACTTATCTCCTTTGGTTCCCTGTGACAGATTCAGAGGCATACGCAGATATACAATTTTCAGGCTCTAGTTAATCTTCTTCCAATAGTTATGAACAATGGGCTAACGGGCGTGGGTGTTTCTCCAAAAATTATTCATGCACAAGGCAGCCCAAAGCTTCAGGGAAAACTAGAAATGTGTTATGGATTAGAATAGGACTGTTTTAAAATGCTAGTACCAGGTGGAACACTATTTCTGCAACAGGACTCTGTCCATTTCCTTTGGAACAATATATTCCGAGTAAAATGGCTCTTCCAAGGAATGACATCCTGACTTGATATCCTTCGGCATACAAATGATTTTACTAACAGCCATGTGATTATTATTAAGGCCTTTTAAAATACTGGCTGTTTGAAAAAGATAGATTAAATACTCACAGCCTTTTGTATCATGTTTATTTGCTTAAAACAGCTTTTGGAAGTACAAGAAATAACTTTTTGGTGAGAAACCCCAGGAGAAGTTGAAAAGTTTGAAAAGGCATTACAAAAAAAAAAAAAAAAAATCTAACCACTCCATTCAACTCCTTTGAAAAATAAATTTCTTTTTTTTTTTTTTTTTTTTTTTTTTGAGACAGAGTTTCGCTCTTGTTACCCAGGCTGGAGTGCAATGGCGCGATCTCGGCTCACCGCAACCTCCGCCTCCTGGGTTCAGGCAATTCTCCTGCCTCAGCCTCCTGAGTAGCTGGGATTACAGGCACACGCCACCATGCCCAGCTAATTTTTTGTATTTTTAGTAGAGACGGGGTTTCACCATGTTGACCAGGATGGTCTTGATCTCTCGACCTCGTGATTCACCCGCCTCGGCCTCCCAAAGTGCTGGGATTACAGGCTTGAGCCACCGCGCCCGGCCTGAAAAATAAATTTCAATGTGTTCACTGAATTGTCTTGAACCTGAAATCTACATTTGGATATCAATCCCCTGCCAATGGCTAATATTAACAGAATTAGAACAATCATACAATTATGTCTCAAATGTGAAGACTTTACACAGTAATATTTTCACTTTTTTTTTTTTTTTTTTTTAGATGGAGTCTTGCTCTGTCAGCCAGGCTGGAGTGCAATGGCGTGATCTCAGCTCACTGCAATCTCTGCCTTGTGGGTTCAAGAGATTCTCCTGCCTCAGCCTTCTGAGTAGCTGGGACTACAGGCACGTGCCACCATGCCCGGCTTTTTTTTTTTTTTTTTTTTTTGATGGTATTTTTGGTAGAGATGGAGTTTCACCATATTAGTCAGGCTGGTCTTGAACTCTTGACCCTGTGATCTGCCTACCTCAGCCTACCAAAGTGCTGGGATTACAAGCATGAGCCACCACACCCGGCCAATATTTTAACATTCTAAATGACCCATATAACATTCAGGAATGATAGACGTGTATGTATATTTTTTAAGTACACAAAGTTCAACCAGTCTTCAGAGAAGTAAACATGGTGCCCGTCATGCATTGAAATAAATATTACAGAAACATTCCAGTTTACAGGCCAATACTTGAGCCTTCTAACACATCAGATGCTAGAATGTGCAATGATTCCAGTTTACAAGACAATACTTGAGCCTTCTAACACATCAGATGCTAGAATGTGCAATGCAAGTCAAAAAAGTTGACACACAAAACAATTCTCATTTGGCTCAGGGTTCCTAAATGTCACAATATCTTGGGTTACAATATACTTTTGATCTCCTGATGATGTCCTTTCTATTCCCTTCTGACTTTGATTCCTAACAGCCAGGCATTGTTGGCATGAATCATAAACTTCTAAAACCCTTTAAAATGAAGAAGTTAGGTGATCACACAGTCTTTTTAATGGCCAACCAGTTCTTGCTCTACAGAGCTCTCATACCTTTTTGGGAAACCTGACATCACACACATTTATGTTACATATTTGCTCCCTTGCATTAATTCTAGATTTTTTAAAATTTCTTTTAGAAAGGGCAGGCAGGGGAAGTAGGTCAGAGCGAGCTTCAAGGATCACATTCATCCTTGCTCTAAAAGAAAGTGTTTATTTGCCAGCAGAGAAAGGCAAACACGTTTTTATATTCAGAAAGCAGACCGGTCATTTTCAAAGAAAAGTGACTGCAACCATACCTGTAGAATGTTTCTGTGCAAGCGCACTAATTTTCTACCACCTGCATGCTGTATATAATACATTTGCCTGTATACTAGGAAGGAAAACCAGGCTGTTTTCCTTGAGTACAATGCAGCTTGGATGGCTGGGAGCATAAGCCTTTCGTGGATTTTTATACTGTACATATTTGTATATACTATATCGCCATGTATGAACACAGATTTTGTTATATTTGCTTGTTTCTGTTTCCTACCAAACTGGTCCACAATGGGGATTCTTTTGTACAGAAAAAATATGCTTGTAACTTTTTCCTGGTCATTCTCTTTCAATAGCTTATGAAAGAATTAGATCTGAGTTTACAAAGAAACTATAAGAACCAAGTTTGTCTGTCTGCATGAGTCCCGTCCAATTGCTGGATCTAGGGAGGAACCAACGTCCTAATTCAGTTTTCCTTTAAAGGCATGCTTTACCCCGTGGGAAAACTGCAAACTCATCCATGTAGAATTATTCTCTTTGTATTTTATCTAATAGTGCCTGAAAATTTTTTTAATGTCTTCTTAGAGGAAGAATTCATAATTGTCAAAATTTGAAACATTAGCTTAATTTTGTTTTTATGACCTCAAGATTCTTCTCCTTATTTATTCAGTTGCTGTTGTAATGGGGCCCCAGGCCATTCCTGACATCACAGTGTTCTTCTTCTGCATTAAGGATGCTTTTGAAATTACAGAGATTATTGAGCCAACAGGCTGTTTTAATCAAAACCATGTTTCACTTGTTTTTGATGATTATAAATTGTCCTTGCAATGAAAAAAAAAAAAAAAAAAAAAACTTTTCTGCTAGGAAGATTATACCACCCTGTGGCCAAACAGATTCATCACAGATAGACATCTATGCCCACTTCTCTGGGATCTGGAAAATTCTTCCCGTGGCTGGCCCCAATTTCGTTTACTCCCCATCATCCTGAATATTAGCTCTCAATGCAGTCACTGTTTGAAATTTCCAAAGGCTTTGCTGCATTGTCATGGCCCAAAGACAAACAACCAACCGGAAATGATGGCTTTCCTGCTTGAAAAAAACGAAGGGGGTCGGGTGCAGTGGCTCACACCTGTAATCCCAGCACTTTGGGAGGCGGAGACAGGATGATCACTTGAGGTCAGGAGTTTGAGACCAGCCTGGCCAACGTGGCAAAACCCCATCTCTACTAAAAATACAAAAAAATCAGCCGGGCATGGTGGCGCATGCCTGTAGTCCCAGCTACTTGGGAGGCTGAGGCAAGAGAATCACTTGAGCCCAGGAGGCGAAGGTTGCAGTGAGCCAAGACGGTACCACTGCACTTCAGCCTGGGTGACAGAGTGAGACTCCGTCTCAAAAACGAACAAGAAAAAAAAAAAAAGAAGGGATTTTCAGATAAAGTGCTCCCTTTTTTGTCCCATGGTGCCACCATCCTGTACCCCCTCCTAATTATGAACAATTTGATCTGGATATCCCACCTAACTTAAATCAAGCCAAAAAGAAACATTCACGGCAGCCCCTTGCTGAATAAAGTGACTTTGTTTGGAGGCACTTAAGATGTATGCCTGTGTGTGATGCCGCAGCACTGAAATTATCTGTAGAAGGGGAATTTTTTTTAAAATACAATTTTATCAATAGAAATAAATTCCGATGGTGGAGACGAAGAAAACCCTTAAATTATATCACAAAAGCCATTATTTTTTGCATCTAAAGAGTTTTTTTTTTTTTTAAGGAAAATCATTCTACTTTGAGAACTGTAATTAAAGCCCTAAATAACAGACACTACTTCTTTGAGCTATTGTGAAAAAATAACAACACACTCGCCAAGATTGTATGGAGCCCCTGATTTCCATCAAAAAGGTTTCTATAAGTATATTATTTACATTTTTATACAGGATAACTCTTTCCTTTGTGTTGAAAAAAAAAAAAGTCTCTCTTTTTTTTTTTCCACTCAGCAGTTATTGGAAATAGACTGTTTCCATCTGAAACCTTATCGTCATTTGCATCAGGAAACCCAACTGCTGAAATTAAGGACCTGGGTGTGTTCAATTATGATTTTGCTGGAGGCTGTCCCTCATTTTAATGCTGCAGATATTGAACCACCTTTCTGAAACCTAGCTGATACAGAATAGCAGAGACATGCCTCTCAACACCATTAGCTTTGCAAATGGCTTCATTTCAGTCAACGTCGACTTCTGCTTTGGCCAATTGAAAAATGAAAATTAAAGGAGAGAAGAAAAAAAAACACACAGATGCACTTAAAACATGAAAAGATTTATATGATAAAAATATATTTAGATTTTCAAAGCACAAGACTGAAGAGAAGTGCTCTTTTTCTGCTTTCTGGAGATGTTACTGTTAAATGTCTTTTTACGTCAGGCTTAATAAATCTGTAATGACATTTGATGGATTGATTTCTGCCTATGTGTGTTTTTTAAAGATGGCAAGAGAAGAAAGAGGCAGGAGAGAGGGGGATGAGGGCGAGAAAGAACACCCGACCCCCCGGGAGGCCAAGCGAGGACACTATTGGTGGGCCTCCCTGTTGTTCGGACCTGCTGACCCACTTCCAGAATCTTCCCTCATCTCCATCAGATTTTTTTTCTTTTTTTTACAAATGCCAGCACCCCTTGTTTGGTTTCTGGGCTGCCTCTGACTGCTCTAATCTCTCGTCTGCTTGCGCCTGAGTAATTTATGATGTAATCTCAACAGAGGCAGTGGGCAGCTGTCTCACAAATTCAAGGATGCAAGGCAGAGGGCATCTGTGATTGAGATGGCCTGACCCTCTCCACCTCAGAGCGATGGCCCTGCTTACCACTCAGTTTCCCTGTGTACTCCCCTCCATTTCCTTTAATGTCCTGGGAGAATTGGACCATGTTTCACACACAAGCTGTCCAAGCAGACGCTGATGCCCCACCGAAAACGATTTGTCTGTGCACAGCCAGCCCGAGGCTCCTGTGGTTGCATGAGCCCCATACTCATTAAGTTATGATGGCTACCATATCACCTGTTTGCTCCACATCATTGCCATGGCTCCATGTCTAGGCCATAAAATAGGAGCAGCCAATCTAGAGAGAGCAAGCCAGGTGAGGAATGGGGGAGGTAGCCATGGCGAAGTATTGGGATAAGCAGCTTGGACCCAATCAGAGTTCTTGGTCATCATTTACTTAGTGAAAGCTCACTGGGCACCTCTCACGTGGCAGGTCTGAGGATGACACAGATGAATGAAGGTAGTGATGGTTATGAGAACAGGATTGAGAGCCAAACTGTGTTAAGGTCCAGGACCTGCCATGTTTCATCTGTGCCATCTAAGGCAAGATCACAAGAAGAAAAGAACGTGAGCCAGGCGCGGTGGCTCAAGCCTGTAATCCCAGCACTTTGGGAGGCCAAGGCGGGTGGATCACGAGGTCAAGAGATCGAGACCATCCTGGTCAACATGGTGAAACCCCGTCTCTACTAAAAATACAAAAAAAAAAAAATTAGCTGGGCATGGTGGCACGTGCCTGTAATCCCAGCTACTCAGGAGGCTGAGGCAGGAGAATTGCCTGAACCCAGGAGGCGGAGGTTGCGGTGAGCCGAGATCGCGCCGTTGCACTCCAGCCTGGGTAACAAGAGTGAAACTCCGTCTCAAAAAAAAAAAAAGAAAAGAAAAGAATGTGAAGCAAGGTTGAGAACAGGAGCTGTGGAAGCTCAGAGGTGGCCCCTAGCCAACTTGAGAAGTCACAGAAGGATAAAGGTAAAACCTGTGTCATCAGTGGAGTAATTTCTCAAAGGAGTGTGGAAGAACCATGAGGACACGTCCCTTAACCAGCCCCTTCTTCCAATCTAATCCATCAACAAGTCCTGTGGTTCCTAACTTCAAAATACATGAATCTGTTTACTTTAGGTCTCTCCTAGACATCTGGGACATCCGCCCAACTAACCTCCCATCTGTCACCGTAAGCCCTCTAAACCCAGATCCACGCTCCACATAGTAGCTGGAGTGATGCTTTAATAAAGTAAATCAAATCATGTCATTTTGCTCTTCAAGACCCAGGGTCAGCACACTTTTTCTGTGGAGGCTCACACAGTAAATATAGTCATCTTTGTAGAACATCTAGTCTCAGATCCAGCAACTCAACTCTGCCACTGTAGTGCAAAAACAGCTATGAGCAATAATCAATAAATGAGTGTAGCTACGTTCCAGTAAAATTTTACACCATAAAAACAAGCAGCAGGCCAAATGTGGCCCACAGACCAACCCCGGTTCAAGGTCCTTCAACACCCAGGTTTCCATTTGTCTTAGATTGATTCCTCGAGGAAACAGGCCCTGAGATGAGGATACAAGGTAACGACAAGTAGTTCATACAGAAGGTGAATCCGGGAAACACTAAGAGAGGAATGGGAAAAACAAGAAAGGAAGAATGCCCAAAAAAGAGGACTTAAGGACAATTGTCGCCACGGGCAATGAGGTCCAGTCCCACTGGGGAGCTCTGGAAGACAGTGTGCAACATGCCTCGGTAATCCTGCCTGAGGGTTGAGGGAACTGGGGTATTTATACACCACCTCTGCTCAGTTATTTGTTGAAGGCTGCTGCAGGGTGGGATATCAGAACATCGAATCCCTAGCACTTCCATCTGCCCAAAGGTTGGAAGAAATAGTCTTCAGTGGGCAGAGAACACCTCAAGGCACACAGTGCCAGGTGCTTGAAACTGGAAGTAAAGACAGACAACATAAATGGAAATGGTCAATGCCAAGGAACGTGGGCAGGGCTTCTGCAGTGACCCAACTCACTTAGAATGAAATCCAAACTTCTCTTCAAGCAGCATTTTTTTTTTTTTTTTCAATAATCCCCCAGGCTCAGCTCACTGTGATCTCCACCTCCCAGGTTCAAGCAATTCTCTTATTTCAACCTCCGAAGTAGCTGGGATTACAGGCGCCCACCACCACACCCAGCTAATTTTTGTATTTAGTAGAGACGGGGTTTCACCATGTTGGCCACACTGGTCTCAAACTCCTGATAGCAGGTGATCCCCGCCTCCCTCAGCCTCCCAAAGTGCTATGATTACAAGCATGAGCCACCACACCCAGCCCCCCAGGTGGTATAGAGACCTTCCTGGTTTGTCCCCTGCCTGCTTTCCTGACCTCATCTCTCCATTAGACACGCAGCTCTAGCCATGCTGCCCTGCAACAGTTCCTAAACCACACAACACTGTTCCCTCCGGTGGCAGTGTGAGTCATCTAGCCAGGCTTCCTTGTATTTCCCATGTCTCTGCCTTGGCATCACCTCTTCTGAAAGGTGCTCTCTTAGCCCTCATCTACAATGCCCTGTTACTCTACCCCTCAGCCCCAAATATGAGCTTTATTGTGTCATTTATATATGGTCAATTTCCCTCACAGGCCATCATGTGAAGACAGAAATCAGTGTCTACCTTGTTCGCATATTCCTATAAGAAGCATAATACAGCCAGGCGCAATGGCTCAAGCCTGTGATCCCAGCACTTTGGGAGGCCGAGGCGGGTGGATCACCAGGTCAAGGGATCGAGACCATCCTGGCCAACATGGTGAAACCCAGTCTCTACTAAAATACAAAAAAAAAAAAAAAAAAAAAAAAAAAAAATAGCTGGATGTGGTGGCATGTGTCTGTAGTCCCAGCTACTCAGGAGGCTGAGGCAGGGGAATCACTTGAACCCAGGAGATAAAGGCTGCAGTGAGCAGAGATCTCACCACTGCACTCCAGCCTGGTGACAGAGCAAGACTCCGTCTCAAAAAAAAGAAAAAGAAAAAGAAGCATAATATCTGGCATACAATACATGTCCGACAAATACTTGTTAAATAAATGAATGCTGTTCTTCTGAAGACCTGGGAAGTCTCCAGGCACGGTCTCTAAAATGCTCCCTCCCTCGCCCTGCCCAACCACTGCCTGAATCTACCAGGAGTCAACCGCTTCCATCATTCCCCCAGTGCAGGGAAGCATTTCTCAAGGATGTTACAGAATCGCAAACCATGCTACTGAAATATCTGAACTTGCTGGGTAGCCAGGGGCCTCAGTGAGCTCCAACTCAGTTACAGAGCATGGTCTCAGGGGGCGGCAAGGAAAGGAAAGGAGGACCCCAGGAGCATGAGACACCACCCAGTGGCAGGTCCCCACTGAGAGCCTAAGAATGTGTGTGTTTGCCCTAAAACCCGTGGACCTAAGGCAGTCAGTCCCTTAAAAAGTCCAAGCACAGGCAGAGCACTGTGGCTCATGCCTATAATCCCAACACTTTAAGAGGCCAAGGCAGGCAGATCACCTGAGGTCAGGAGTTCGAAACCAGCCTGGCCAACCTGGCGAAACCCCGTGTCTACTAAAAATATGAAAATGAGCCAGGCGTGGTGGCAGGCACCTGTAATCCTAGCTACCTGAGAGACTGAGGTGGGAAAATTGCTTGAAGCTGGGAGGAGGAGGTTGCAGTGAGCCAAGATTGTGCCACCGCACTCTAGCCTGGGCTTCAGAGCAAGACTGTCTAAGAAAAGGTCCGAGCACAGAAGCCTGGGAGTCCTGTGGAAGCCAAGACTCAGCTCCTGAGTAAGAGGGTTCAAGGTGGTGGAACAAGTCTCCAATGTATCCAATCAGTTCTGTGTCTTTCACATTGTAAATCAGAGTCTGTTTTCAACGAATTGAGCACTTTAAAAAACACTACAATCATGCTGAGTTTTCTACTAACTGCACATACTACCTTTTCATAATTAAAAGCAAAGATTTTAGCCAGTCATGGTGGTTCACGCCTGTAATCCCGGAACTTTGGGAGGCTGAGGTGGATGGATCACTTGAGTTCAGGAGTTCAAGACCAGCCTGGCCAACATGGTGAAACCCCATCTTTTAAAAAAAAAAAAAAAAAAGATTTTAGATAAAGTAGTAAACATATTTATGATAAGGGACTATCCCTATTAGGTATGAAAATATACTTCTCTATAATAATTTTAAAATTCTGGCCAGGCACAAGGGTGAATTGACATCTCAGTGTAAAACAAAATAATGCCCCTTAATATGTTAAGTGCTTAAGGAAGAATTTAGCACAGTCCAAAAGTAAATTTTAGATTTGTGCAGAAGTGATGTATTCATAGCTAATAAAAATGATAAATGAGATGATAGGTACGATAATTACTCTGATTTGATCATTACACAGGTATACATCTATCAAAATATTATACAGTGTCCCATAAATAAGTACAATTATGTGTCAATTAAAAATAATAATAAAAGGCTGGGCACAGTGGCTCACACCTGGAATCCCAGCATTTTGGGAGGCTGAGACAGGCGGAACACTTGAGGTCAGGAGTTCGAGAGCAGCCTGGCCAACATGGCGAAACCCCAACTCTACTAAAAACACAAAAATTAGCTGGGTGTGGTCGTGCACACTTATAATCCTAGCTACTTGGGAGGCTGAGACAGGAGAATCACTTGAACCTAGGAGGCTGAGGTTGCAATGACCCGAGATTGTGTCACTGCACTCCAGTCTGAGCGAAACTCTGTCTCAAAAAAAAAAAAAAGAAAGAAATTGGTACATATATATGAATATAAAATAGTTTTTCTTTCCTTTTTTGAGACAGGCTGTCACTCCCATCACTCAGGCTGGACTGCAGTGGCATGACTAGGGCTCACTGCAGCCTCGACTTCCCAGGCTCAGGTGATTGTCTCACCTCAACCCCCCAAGGAGCTGGGACCACAGGCACACATCACCACTCCCAGCTTATTTTTTCTATGTTTAGTAGAGATGGGGGGGTCTCACCATGTTACCCAGGCTGGTCTCAAACTCCTGGGCTCAAGGAATCCTCCCGCCTCGGCCTTCCAAAGTGCTAGGATTAAGGCGTGAGCCACTACACTCAGCCTATTATAGCTTTTTCTATTAAGTTGGTGCAAAAATCATAGCAAAAACAGCAATTAATTTTGCACCAACCTAATATATGCCATAGTCAATTGTGTTTGGAAGTCAGTATGCCTCTACTACATGCTGGGCACTGGGCTACCCTCTGGGAATCCAAAGAAGAGAGGCATAATCCCATCCCTGAAGAAAGCACAGCCAAAGACTGCAGAAAATAAATAGAGGCAGCCAGCCACAGCGGCTCATGCCTGGAATCCCAGCACTTTGGGAGGCCAAGGCGGGCAGATCACTTGAGGTCAGGAGTTCGAGATCAGCCTGGCAAACAAGGTGAAAGAAACCTTGTCTCTACTAAAAACACAAAAACTTAACCAGGCATGGTGGCACATGCCTGTAATCACAGCTACTCAGGAGACTGAGGCAGGAGAATCACTTGAAGTTGGAAGGCAGAGGTTGTGGTGAGTGAAGATCATGCCACTTTACTCCAGGCTGGGCAACAAAGCCAGACTCTGTCCCCTCGCAAAAAAAGGCAACAAAAAACACCACAATGAGAAGGAAGCCTTTCTTCATGATGTTTCCTTTCTTCCACATTGTTTTTTTGTTTCTTTGTTTGTTTGTTTGTTTGTTTTGAGATGGAGTCTCGCTCTGCTGCCCAGGCTGAAGTGCAGTGGCGCCATCTCGGCTCACCGCAACCTCTTCCTCCCAGGTTCAAGCGGTTTTCCTGCCTCAGCCTCCTGAGTAGCTGGGATTACAAGTGTATGCCACCATGCCCAGCTAATTTTTATATTTTTAGTAGAGACGGGGTTTCACTATGTTGGCCAGGCTGGTCTCGAATTCCTGACCTCGTGATCCACCTGCCTCAGTCTCCCAATGTGCTGGGATTACAAGTGTGAGCCCCCTCGCCTGACCTGTATATATATTTTTTATACTGAGCTCATATTTATCTTGGAGTAGGTGTTTTTTCTAATTTTTCCAGAAACATATCAATATAGTATGATCACAACATGTGAAGAAAACTAAAAAAGTAATAAAAATGCATTAAAATGAAGTAGCCACCGTAGTAGTTTTCTGCCCGGAAGGAGTGGAGAAAAGGTCTCAGGGCACATCTGAGCAATTGCCCCTAAATTAGCTGAAGTCCCTCTAGGACCTTGTCCTCCAGCACTTACAACAGTGGTAATTTTATCCTGCTTGGCATGAGCATTGTTAATGAACGCCTACCTTCCTCACTTAGACTAAAATTAACAGCTTAGCATTATAATGGTGCACACCACAGGCCAATCGTTTTTCTGAGCACTCTGCCTATATTATTTCCTTTAATCCAAACAGACAACCCCCTGAGGTGAGTACGATTTTCCTCATATGACAGATGAGGAAACTGAGGAACAGAGAGGACAAATAAGTTGTTCAAGCTCCACAGGCTGGTAGAGTTGGGATTCAGCCAGGCCAACTGGCTCCATTGCTGATGGTCTTGGCCAGTTCTCTACAAGGGGTCAGCAGATTGCAACCCATGAGCCAAGCCCAGCCCCAACCACCTGTTTTGTTTTTCGATAAAGTTTTATTGGAACACAGTCATGCTCATTTGAATACTTATCATTTATGGCTGCTTTCACTTTACAATAACCAAGTGAAGCATTTGCTACAGAAACTTACATGGATCTCTCCTCACTCTGCACCACTGCATGGCACCCTCTGGGTTACAGTGATGCCATCATAATATAATTTTGTCTTTTGTTCCCCAAGGCCAAAACTATCTACTATCTGGTCATTTACCAAGAATCTTTGATGAGCTCTATTACTCTGTCACTAGATTTCAGACTTGTGAAGGCAAGAGCAAAATCCTGCTTGGTCTCCCACTGTTTTGCCAACTCCTGCAATAGAGTCTATCAGCCCTCACACCGCCGCACAGTTGCTAAAAAATAAAAATAAAAACTAAAAGTAAAGTTTTATATATATATATATTTGTTGAAAGAATCAGGCCGGACATGGTGGCTCATGCCTATAATCTGAGCACTTTGGAAGGCGGAGGCAGGCAGATAGCTTGAGCCCAGGAGTTCGAGACCAGTCTGGGCAACATGATGAAACCCCATCTCTACAAAAAAATCAAAAAATCATCCAAGTGTGGTGGCGTGTGCCTATAGTTGCAGCTACTTGGGAGGCTGAGGCAGGAGAACCATCTGAGTGCCCAGAGGTCAAGGCTGCAGTTAGCCGATTGTGCCACTGCACTTCAGTCTGGGCGACAGAGCAAGACCCTGTCTCAAAAAAAGAAAGAGGAAGAGACGAAGAAAGGAAGGAAGGGAAGGAGGGAGGGAGGGAGGGAGAGTGAGTCAACAGATACATAAATGAGTTTTAGATAATACCTTTGTATATGCTGTATAGTGATGCTTACCTAGTGAGTAAGACATCATGCTAAGAAATGGGCTGATTCTCACCGCAGCCCATGGGGTACTAGTCACCCCCCATTGCACAGATGAGAAGATTCACTCAGTATCACACGCCACTAGACATGCAGACCTGAAATTCAGACTCAATGTTTGTGGTGTAGGAAAGTGCACACTCTCGTAAGCCCCTAGCATGAGTTTTGGCAGATGGTGGGCCCCTTAAAAATGATAGTTTCTTCACTGTGTACAAACTTTAGGGATCTGAGGCCTGCAACATTACCAAGAGGTTTCTGAGGACTTCTAAGAAGTCCCAGTGGGACCTGGAGGCTGCCGGATGAATAAAGGCGGACAGGCACTTCCCGGAGAAAGTGAACGTGACAAGCAAAGACCTCTGAAATAGGAGCTGGTGTCTCATTTCCCCCTGGGCCATCCAGCCCCTCCTTGGTCTGCTTCCCAGGCTCCAGAACGAAGCTCCTCCTGTCCTGAGGGAAATGGAAAGGCTTTGGGAAAACACACGATGTTCTCAGAAGTAAGGGCAAGCTTCCTGCACCCCCAGCCTGTCCCGCCTGTGCTCATCCTGAATTTCTTACTTTTAGGGTCGCCCCACTGTGGCTCCAGATATGTGCCAAAGGCCTCAGCAGGCCTCAGACCCTGTCTAGTTTGGCTCCTGCCATTCCAGCACATTCTACACTCCAGCCAAACTGGAGTCCTCCGGATCTCAGCACCTGCCAGGTGCTCTCTACCTCCGTACATTTGCATATGCTGGGACCCTGGTCTTCACACTGTCCCTTACCCTTCAGCTTCCCCTAGGGATTGCCTCTGACTCTGGGCTCAGAAGAAGTCCCCTGCCCAAACATCATACACTGGGGCCTAGTGGGTGGGGGATAGGGGAAGAATAGCAGGGAGTAGGGGGATTGGGGAGGGATAGCATTAGGAGAAATACCTAATGTAGATGACAGGGCATTGGATGCAGCAAACCACCACCACAGCACGTGTATACCTATGTAACAAGCCTGCACAATCTGCACATGTACCCCAGAACTTAAAGTATAATAAATTTTTTTTAAAAAAAGAAAGAAAAAAATAAAGAAAAAGTCCCCTGCCCTCCAGTCCTGCCCTGGACTTCCCTCTTCTAAAGGTCCTGGCAGTTGCAGTCACATGAGCTCTCACAAAGGTCCTGGCAGTTGCAATCATGTGAGCTGTTGCAAAGGTCCTGGCAGCTGCAGTCACGTGAGCTGTCTGCTTGTCTCCCACATGCACCAGGGGCAGGGCTCCAGCAGCCTTCCTCTTCACCCTCCACCCTGAGTGACAGCGGGATGAAGCCGCTCTGGAGTAGTACACATGACAAAGACCAGGTGACAGTCTCTCTCCAAGCATCCTCAGATATGCTGCTGTGATGGTTAAGCATCAGCTAGATTGGACTGAAAGATGCAATGTATTGTTTCTGGGTGTATCTGAGTGTGTCTGGATGTTGCCAGAAGGGATTAATATTTGAGTCAGTGGACTGAGAGAGAAAGACTGACCCTCAGGAAAACGCCACGCTGTGGGTGGGCACCATCCAATCAGCTGTCAGTGCAGCTAGAAAAAGCAGGCAGAAGAAGGTGAGGTAAGCTGGCATGCTGAGTCCTCCGGCTTTCTTCTTTCTCCCATGCTGGATGCTTCCTGTCCTTGAACACCAGCCTCCAGGTTCTTCTGTCTTTGGACTCCTGGACTCACAGCAGTGGTTTGCCAGGGGCTCTCCAGCCACAGACTGAAGGCTGCACTGTCAGCTTCCCTACTTTGGAGGCTTTGGGCCTTGGACTCAGCCACTCCTGGCTTCCTACCTCCTCGGCTTGCAGATGGCCTATCTTGGACTCCACCTTGTGATCGTAAGAGTTAGTTCTCCTTAATAAACTCCCTTTCGGCCGGGCGCAGTGGCTCAAGCCTGTAATCCCAGCACTTTGGGAGGCTGAGGCGGGTGGATCACGAGGTCAAGAGATCGAGACCATCCTGGTCAACATGGTGAAACCCCGTCTCTACTAAAAATACAAAAATCTAGCTGGGCGTGGTGGCGCGTGCCTGTAATCCCAGCTACTCAGGAGGCTGAGGCAGGAGAATTGCTTGAGCCCAGGAGGCGGAGGTTGCGGTGAGCCGAGATCGCGCATTGCACTCCAGCCTGGGTAACAAGAGCGAAACTCCGTCTCAAAAAAAATAAAATAAAATAAAATAAAATAAAATAAATAAACTCCCTTTCATAAATACATCTATCTGGCCAGGCACGATGGCTCACGTCTGTAATCCCAGCACTTTGGGATACCAAGTTGGACAGATCACTTGAGGTCAGGAATTCAAGACCAGCCTGGCCAACATGGTGAAATCCCGTCTCTGCTAAAAATACAAAAAGTAATCAGGTGTGCTGGTCCACAAGCCTTTAATCCCAGCTACTCAGGAGGCTGAGGCAGGAGAATCGCTTGAACCCAGGGGATGGAGGTTGCAGTGGGTCAAGATCACGGCACTGCACTCCAGTCTGGGCGACAGAGCAAGACTGTCTCAAAAAAAAGAAACATACAAACATTAGCCAGGTGTGGTGGCAGGCGCCTGTAGCCCCAGCTACTCAGGAGGCTGATGCAGGAGAATCACTAGAACCCAGGAGATGGAGGTTGCAGTGAGCTGAGATCACACCACTACACTCCAGCCTGGGTGACTGTCCAGAGTGGTGATACTCTGTTTTGTTTTTTGTTTTTTGTTTTGTTTTGTTTTGTTTTAGACTGAGTCTTGCTCTGTCACCAGGCTGGAGTGCAGTGGTGCAATCTTGGCTCACTGCAACCTCTATCTCCCAGGTTCAAGCAATTCTCCTGCCTCAGCCTTCTGTGTAGCCATGTAGCTGGGATTACAGGTATGCACCACCATGCCCAGCTAATTCTTGTATTTTTAGTGGAGACAGGGTTTCGCCATGTTGGCCAGTATGGTCTAAACCTCTTGACCTTGTGATCCACCCATCTCGGCCTCCCAAAGTGCTGGGATTACAGGTTTGAGCCACCTTGCCCACCCTCTGTCTTAAAAAATAATAATTATATATATACACACACACGCACACATATATCCTATTAATTCTGTCCCTCTAGAGGATCCTAATACAGCTCCTCACTGCATTATAGAGGGAAACGCGCATCACACCCAGCAGAGATGAAGACACAGAGGCCCAGGCAGGAGACCTCATGACTGTGCAGAGCCGTGGAGCAAACGGAGACCCAAGCCTGACTTTCGATCCTGAACCGTGCTGCGACAGCACACAGCCCCCTCAGCCTCAAGCCATTGCCTCCTTCTATTCCTTTGCTCTCCCATTCATACCCAATATGCAGGCATTAGACTGGGAAAGAAGAGCATGTGTGTTCATGTGTGATCATTAACATACTTTATGTAATACACATTAATACATTATTGAGCACTGACTCTGCATTAGGTTCTTGGCAGAAAGAATCTTTTGTAATTCTTTTACGATTTCCCTAAAACACGCAGGCTCGACATGTTGATATCACTCCCAAACGGACAAAAATTATTTCTTGGGGAGTGAAAAGGCTTGGCGATTGCAATGCTCTGTGGCCTTCCAAAGGGCCACAGAACATAAACAACACACTGAGTAACTCTGATATTAAAATGTCATTGGTGGAGTCAGGCAGAGCAGCTGACGCTTGTAATCCCAACACTTTGGGAGGATGAGGAAGGAGGATCATTTGAGGCCAAGAGTTCAAGATCAGCCTGGGCAACAAAGGGAGACCCCCATGTCTACAAAAAAAGGAAAAGAAGCAAAAGGCATAGAAGGTAGGTCTGTTTTTTTTTTTTTAAATCATGGGGAGGGAACAAGTAGGAACAAAATATCTTAAAACACTCCTCAAGGGGACAATTAAAAAGAAAAAAAGCCGGGTACGGTGGCTCAAGCCTGTAATCCCAGCACTTTGGGAGGCCGAGGCGGGTGGATCACGAGGTCAAGAGATCGAGACCATCCTGGTCAACATGGTGAAACCCCGTCTCTACTAAAAATACAAAAAATTAGCTGGGCATGGTGGCACATGCCTGTAATCCCAGCTACTCAGGAGGCTGAGGCAGGAGAATTGCCTGAACCCAGGAGGTGGAGGTTGCAGTGAGCCGAGATCGTGCCATTGCACTCCAGCCTGGGTAACAAGAGCGAAACTCCGTCTCAAAAAAAAATAAATAAATGAATGAATAAATAAATATATAAATAAAATAAAACAAAAGGTTGAGTAACACCACCCTAAAATGTAGGTGTTCTGATGAATTCCTTGGTACAGGTTCAGAGAGGCAAGCCAATTTTCCCAAAGTCACACAGCTAATAATGTGAATTCTTGTGTAGAGAATTCAAACCCCCATCTGTCTAAAGCCAAAAGCCATACCCTAAATGACTTCTGAATCATCTGCGGACATTAAGTCAGCATTAGCAGTCAGAATGTCCTACAGATCTCGCCCTCAAACCAGCAGGAACAGTGGCTCCCAAGAGCTTGGTAGAAATGCAAACTCAGGCACTGTCCCAGACCTACTGAATGTGAATCTGAAACGCGCTGGCATGACGGTGCACAGGATTTGCTAAGGAAGCTGGGATTCCCACGGCCACAGATGAGCAACCCTCATCTACCTTGTACAGCAGAGACAAAGACGCCTACGACTGTTCCGACATCTGAGGTCCCCAGCCCCAATCAGAAACTCCCTTGTCAGACTAATTATACTTATGGGTGTTCCGTGACTTGCTGTATTCCCAGAAAAAGAAAGAAAAATGAAGTTCTCTTTCAGGTTTTCAGGGTAGATAATGTCAAATATTTACAGAGCAAACATCATTCTGGAGGCGCACCATTCTCTTTCTGCTGATTAGAGCACTGCCAATCACGCCTTGATGAGAGGGCCTGTCAGCCCTCTCAATAGCAACCTCCTGTCATCTCGGCTGAACTGGGCATGCCTGCTGTTCTGGGGAATGCAGGGAGAGGTTCTGAAGGCAGGCCTTTGGAAGGAGGGGGCCCCAGCATTGCGGAAGACCCACCTCTGTGTTGTAGGGATAGGCTTGAAGCTGGCTGCTCAATGAAGATGCTGGAGGAAGACAGAAAGGAGGCCTGTGGTGGGAGAGTACGGCCCTCCCTCATCAGAATCACCTGCAGGGCGTGATACAGCAGCTGGCCCTGCTCTCAGGATGCAACAGATTTAGAATGGAGCCTGATGATTCGAGGTCTGCCAGGCTCCCAGGTGATGCCACTGCTCTGAGCACCACATTTTGAGAGCCAGGTCTGAACCTTTGCTAGTCCATGTGTGAGCCCCTGACCAGTACCTTCAGTGTTACCCAGGAGCTTGTTAGAATGCAGAATCTTGAGCAGTTGATTAATAGGTACAAATATATCGTTAAAACAAATAAGACCTCATGTTCAATAGACCAGTAGGGATATTATAGTTAGTAATAATCTATTGTAAATTTCAGTCTAGCTAGAAGAGAATAATTTATATGTTCATAGCATAAAGAAAGAACTGTGTTTTTGAGATAGGGTTCACTCTGTCGCCCAGGCAGGAGTGCAGTGGTGTGATCATAGCTCACTGCAGCCTCAATCTCCTGGGCTCAAGCGATCCTCCCACCTCAGCCTCCTGAGTAGCTGAAATGACAAGTATGCATGGCTAATTTTTTTTAATACAGACTAAGGCTCACTCTGCTACCCAGGCTGGTCTCAAGCAACCTTCCCTCACAAAGGAAAGCCTTAATCTCCCAAAGTGCCGGGGTTATAGGCGTCAGCCACTGTGACCAGCCAAGAAAAGATAAATATTTAAGGTAATAGATATCCCAATTACACTAATTTGATCTTTACATACCATATGAATGTTATCAGAATATTACACGTACCCTGAAAATATTTATATTTATTTTATATCAGTAAAATCTTTTAATTAAAAAAAATGCAGAATCTTAGAACCTACTCCAACTACTGAACAGAATCTACATTTTAAGATGACCCACATTCAACTTTGAGAAGGGCTGGTCTATCCATAATTACACATCAGAATCAGCTGGAGCAGCTGTTAAATGCAGATTCCTGAGTCCCACCCTGGATTTAAACAATTAGAATATTTGAGGAGCCAGGAAAGCAGTATGTTAAGAAGTACCCAGGTGAATGCTCATAAAGTCCGTGGCACTGGTCTAAAGAGTGGTCTCTAAACTACTGAGGTGACATGCACGCACCCGTAACCCCCAATGAATCTTTCTTTAGTGATGCAAAAATGTATTCTATTATATTAATTTATTGTGCATATTATAAAACATAGTCAAAAATAGCTAATGAGGCCAAGCGCATTGGCTCACGCCTGTAATCCCAACACTTTGGGAGGCCAAGACAGGCAGATCACATGAGGCCAGGAGATCAAGAACAGCCTGGCCAAAATGATGAAACTCCATCTCTTCTAAAAATACAAAAATCTGCCTAGTTAAGAAAAATAATGAATTGTAAGCCTTGAATCCTAGCGTTGTAAAGCAAATGTCCGCCTGCTCCAAATACATGGATAAATGGATGGATTTAAATCTCTCTGACACGCCCACCAGTCTTAATCCCATTCCTCTTCCCAAGAACTTTTAATATTAAGGTCATGATAGCATCAAGCTTCTATTTAAATTACATTTTTTTGTTTTTATCTACTTAAAGCAGAATAAAAGCAGTAGGGGTGTGTGTGTGTGTGTGTGTGTGTGTGTGTGTGTATTCTGGTTATCTCACATTTATTTGCTTTCTTAGGTATTCTGAAATTAACCCAGGCCTGCTAGGGAACGTTAGTAAATATTTGGTCATAAAGTATCTTCAAAGAACAATTTTCTGAGTTAACCACACCCGATAAAATCCTCTTGCATCACTGAAAGCCTTGTCTGGCTGTCAGGCAATGAGATTGTTTTATTGAAAAGACTCATGATGTGGTGAACAAAAGCTTAGGAAATAAACTCTAATCCCAAAGGAACACTCGATACAACTCTACTCACACTAAAATATTCAATTTATGACCTATATTGAATCCTATGTCTATAATTTACTGCCCTAACTCCAAAGGAATTTTTTTAATACAAACCAATTTCAATATATTTTACTATTTTCCTTGCCTCTATTAAAGCAGAAATAACAAATTTTGCTGAAAGCTTAGGAGGTAAGTGCAAGAGTGATTTCCAGGGGTGCATCTTACAATCACCTCGTTTTCATGAGACTTTCACTGGGTGCCTAGGATTGTGTCAGGTGCCCTTGGCCTTTTTTTTTTTTTTTTTTTTTTTTTTTGAGACGGAGTCTCACTCTGTCACCCAGGCTGAAGTGCAGTGGCACAATCTTGGCTCACTGCAACCTCTGCCTTCCAGGTTCAAGAAATTCTCTTGCTTCAGCCTCCTGAGTAGCTGGGATTACAGGTGCCCACCACCACACCAGCTAATTTTTGTATTTTTTTAGTAGAGACAAGGTTTTGCCACGTTAGCCAGGCTGGTCTCAAACTCCTGGCTTCAAGTGATCTGCCCTCCTCACTCAGCCTCCCAAAGTGCTAGGATTTGCCCAGCCTGTACTGCCTTTTTTTTTTTTTTTTTTTTTTTTGAGATGGAGTCTCGCTCTGTCGCCAGGCTGGACTGCAGAGACACTATCTCAGCTCACTGCAACCTCCACCTCCCGGGTTCAAGCAATTCTCCTGCCTCAGCCTCCCGAGGAGCTGGGACTACAGGCGCACGTGCTATCACACCCAGCTAATTTTTGTATTTTTCGTAGAGACAGTGTTTTACCACGTTGGCCAGGATGGTCTCAGTCTCTTGACCTCCTAACCCACTCACCTCGGCCTCCCAAAGTGCTAGGATTACAGGCGTGAGCCACCACGCCCGGCCCCGTATTGCTATTTTTAACTAGCTTCCCAGGTCGTTCTGATACTCATCCAAGCACCATAGCTCTCAGGAAAACAAAAATATGTTTATTTGGTAAACATGTATAGGGCACCTGCCACGTGCCAAGAGTCATTCTAGGTGCTGAGAACACAACAGAAAAAGAAAACTAGACAACAAAGTCCTTCTGTTTAAAGAGCTGTCATTCCAGAGGGAAGAGAGAAAACAATCAGTAAAATATACACTATAGAGCAGGGGCCCCCAAACCCCAAGCCACAAACAGGTACTGACCTGCGGCCTGCTGGGAACGGAGCTGCAGGCTGCACCGCAGGCTGCACCGCAGGCTGCACCGCAGGCTGCACCGCAGGAAGTGAGTGGCGGGAGCGAGCGGAGCTTCATCCGTATTTATAGCTGCTCCCACGCTCACGTGACTGCCTGAGCTCCGCCTCCTGTCGGATCAGCAGGCGCATGCGCCCTGTAGTGAACTGCGCATGTGAGGGATCGCCGCTGCACATTCATTAGGAGAACTCAAGCCTGATGGTCTGTCACGGTCTCCCATCACCCCAAGACAGGGCTGTCTAGTTGCAGGAAAACAAGCTCAGGGGTCCCATTGATTCTACATTGTGGTGACTTGTATAATTATTTCATTATAGCCGGGTGCGGTGGCTCAAGCCTGTAATCCCAGCACTTTGGGAGGCCGAGGCGGGTGGATCACGAGGTCGAGAGATCGAGACCATCCTGGTCAACATGGTGAAACCCCGTCTCTACTAAAAACACAAAACAGTAGCTGGGCATGGTGGCGCTTGCCTGTAATCCCAGCTACTCAGGAGGCTGAGGCAGGAGAATTGCTTGAACCCAGGAGGCGGAGGTTGCGGTGAGCCGAGATCGCGCCATTGCACTCCAGTCTGGGTAACAAGAGCGAAACTCCGTCTCAAAAAAAAAAAAAAAAAAAAAGAATGATCTGGCGCCAGGCGCGGTGGCTCACGCCTGTAATCCCAGCACTTTGGGAGGCTGAGGCGGGTGAATCACGAGGTCAAGAGATCGAGACCATCCTAGTCAACATAGTGAAACTCCGCCTCTACTAAAAATACAAAAAATTAGCTGGGCATGGTGGCGTGTGCCTGTAATCCCAGCTACTCAAGAGGCTGAGGCAGGAGAATTGCCTGAACCCAGGAGGCGGAGGTTGCGGTGAGCCGAGATCGCGCCATTGCACTCCAGCCTGGGTAACAAGAGCGAAACTCCGTCTCAAAAAAAAAAAAAAAAAAAAAAGAATGATCTGGAGTATGTTAAAAAAAAAAAAAAAATGCTCATTTAAAAAATCAAAAATAAAAACAAAATAGGAGGAAAACAGTAACAGCAACAATGATCCTGGCCTTGGAACGCTGGGACCCTGAGAAATAAGCCCATTTCTCTCCACATTCAGAATTTTTCAAAAAATAAAAATAAAATTTAAAAAATGTTTCTGATTACTCTTAGGCTCCAGAAATGACTAAATAGAAAAAAATACATTATCTTCCCTCATAAGAAAATTTACAGATGATGTTTTGGTGAACATGAGATTAAATCCTATGGCCTTTTATGATGACATTTTAAAATTTATGTTCTGCCTCATTTCACAAAAGACTTAAAGCAGAAATGTGGACATATTTTATGGAAACAACTATTTAGCTGAGACTATGCTCATTGCTGTAATATTCAAAATGGTTTTTTGTTTGTTTGTTTGAAAATTATATATTCAGAGGAAGGCCCAGGCATTCTAAAGATGAGACATTAGGCCGGGCACGTGGCTCAAGCCTGTAATCCCAGCACTTTGGGAGGCCGAGGCAGGTGGATCACAACAAGATCGAGACCATCCTGGTTAACATGGTGAAACCCCGTCTCTACTAAAAATACAAAAAATTAGCTGGGCATGTTGGTGCGTGCCTGTTATCCCAGCTACTCAGGAGGCTGAGGCAGGAGAATTACCTGAACCCAGGAGACAGAGGTTGCGGTGAGCCGAGATCGCGCCATTGCACTCCAGCCTGGGTAACAAGAGCAAAACTCCGTCTCAAAAAAAAAAAAAAAAAAAGAGAGACATTAGATCAGAGGATGGCAAATGTTTTCTGTAAAAGGCCAGAGAGTCTGTGTTTGGGACTTTGCAAATGATACGGTCCACGTCACTGTTACTTCACTCTGCTCTTGTACCAGGAAAGCAGCCGCAGACCGCAGGCAAGCCAACAAGAGAGGCTGTGTTCACATAAAACTTTCTTTTTTTTTTTGAGACGGAGTTTCGCTCTTTTTACCCAGGCTGCAGTGCAATGGCGCGATCTCGGCTCACCGCAACCTCCACCTCCTGGGTTCAAGCAATTCTCCTGCCTCAGCCTCCTGAGTAGCTGGGATTACAGGCATGCACCACCATGCCCAGCTAATCTTTTGTATTTTTAGTAGAGACGGGGTTTCCCCATGTTGACCAGGATGGTCTCGATCTCTTGACCTCGTGATCCACCCACCTCGGCCTCCCAAAGTACTGGGATTACAGGCGTGAGCCACCACGCCCAGCCAAAACTTTCTTTATGGACACTGAGCTTTGAATTTTAGGTAACGTTCACATGTCATAAAATAATCTTCTTTTACTTTTTTTTTTTTTTTTTTTTTTGAGACAAATTCTCACTCTGTTGCCCAAGATGAAGTGAAGTAGTGTAATCTCGGCTCACTGCTGCAGCCTCCACCTCCCAGGTTCAAGTGATCTCCCCAGTACGAGTAGCTGGGACTACAGGTTGGTGGCACCACATCCGGCCAATTTTTGTATTTTTTATAGAGTCGGAGTTTCACCATGTTGGCCAGGCTGGTCTCAAACTCCTGAACTCAAGCAATTGGCCTGCCTCAGCCTTCCAAAGTACTGGGATTACAGGAGTGTGCTACCGTGCCCAGCGCCCTACAGACATTTTAAATAGAGCAATGCCCACTGACCCCTTTAAAATATGTTTGCAGGTTGGTTTGTACAACTCTTCTGTTTGTCCTAAAAAAAAATGACCAATAAAGTCTTCAGTGCCTTTTAAATGATTGGTCCGAGTGGGTTTCTGTAGTTTAAGATGAAGGAGAGGCAGAGTTTCAGGGAAGAGGAGGAGGCAGCCCAGGCAGAAACCACAGCCCTTGAGAAAGAAACCGGCCCCAAAGTTCTTAATCTCACAAGGGATTAGCAGAAATATTTGGTAGAGTTTTGGAACTATGTATAATTGGGGAGTGGGGACTTCAAGGCATTTTTTAAAAGATATCAAAGAGGCAGAGAGATCTCTGGCTGTCATCCACTCTGTAATTATAATATTAAACATACTTTCCAAATCTCAACCACCACGCCCAACAGAAATCAAGAAAATCCACCTGGGCTATGGCCCTAAATTAGAATCCTCCTTCATTAGGGCTTCTGAACAATAAAACCTGGATACGAGGGGTGGGAAGTAGAGAAGAAAAGTGAGAATGATAAAAGACTCCAAGAAAGTAGAGAAGCTAGTGGAATACTAAATGGATGAATTCAAGTTTTAGAAAAGATTAAGATCCCTAAGTTTGTAGACATAGAGCAATTCTGAAGGAGGTTTATTGATTTTCTTTTTTTTAGACAGGGTCTCACTCTGTTGCGCAGACTGAAGTGCATTGGTGTGATCACTGCTCACTGCAACCTTCACCTCCCAGGCCCCAGTGATCCTCTCACCCCAGTCTCTTAAGCAGCTGAAACTACAGGTGTACACAACCAGCCTGACTAATTTTTTTTATTTTCTGTAGAGATGGAGTTTGGCCATGTTACCCAGGCTGGTCTCAAACTCCTGGGCTCAAGTGATCTACCCACCTTGGGCTCTCAAGATGCCGGCATTACAGGCATGAGCCCAAGCTCCTGGTTTTACAATGATTTTATGAGTATATTTTAATGACATGCTTCAGATTTATAAAACATATTAGAGAATAATAAAGTAATCACCTGTGTTTCTATCAACTAGTTAAAAAATTTTTTTTAACTTTGTGTAGTCAATAAACCTGGTAGACTGATTTGAGTCTTTAAGCCATAAGCATGCATGGCTGTGATAAACATAAAAATTAAATGAGTTATTTATAAATAAAACTAATATTTGACAGAGAAGAAGAAATTTTAACAATAATATTAGAGCATCAATATCTTCTGTGCTCAAAATGGACTAAGTTTGAAGCAGCAGTTTCTTTAGTGAATAAGTAATTATATCCGGTTTTTTAAAAATAGACCCCTATGAACCTCTCCCTTCCCTCTCCTTCGCCTCTAAGATAACCACTATCCTGAATTTAATGTTTCTCATTCCTATATATATCTTTTTTTTTTAAGATGGAGTTTCGCTCTTGTTGCCCAGGCTGGAGTACAATGGCGCGATCTAGGCTCACTGCAACCTCTGTCTCCCAGGTTCATCCGATACCCCTGCCTCAGCTTCCCAAGTAGCTGGGATTACATGTGTGCACCACCATGCCCAGCACATTTTGCATTCTTAGTAGAGATGGGTTTTTACCACGTTGGCCAAGCTGGTCTCAAATTCCTGACCTCAAGCGATCCACCCACCTCTGCCCCACAAAGTGCTTGGATTACAGGCATGAGTCACCGTGCCTGGCGCCTATGTATATCTTTATATTTTTTATACTTTTATCCTTATGTAATAGATAGCGTTTTGCATGTTTTCTTTTTTTTTTTTTTTTTTTTTTTTTTGAGACGGAGTTTCGCTCTTGTTACCCAGGCTGGAGTGCAATGGCGCGATCTCGGCTCACCGCAACCTCCGCCTCCTGGGTTCAAGCAATTCTCCTGCCTCAGCCTCCTGAGTAGCTGGGATTACAGGCACGCGCCACCACGCCCAGCTAATTTTTGTATTTTTAGTAGAGACGGGGTTTCACCATGTTGACCAGGATGGTCTCGATCTCTTGACCTCGTGATCCACCCGCCTCGGCCTCCCAAAGTGCTGGGATTACAGGCTTGAGCCACCGCGCCCGGCCAGCGTTTTGCATGTTTTCTAAACTTCATACCAGTGGGATCATTCTGTACTTATCCTACTGCAACTCGCTTTGCCCACCCTACTTTAGCCTATAAAATATATCCACACTGATGAGCCCAGCTCTGGTTCCTTTTCAGCTGCAGTGTAACCTTCCCTTCCACAAGCACAACAAAGTGCATGTATTCGGTCGCCTAATGTCCAGCCTTCCCATCGTGTCTTAGGCCATTCTCTCACCACTGTAAATACCTGAGACTAGGTAATTAACAAAGAAAATAATTTCAATTGGTTCATGGTTCCACAGACTGTACAGGAAGCATGATGCTGACATCTGCTTGGCTTCTGGGAGGCCTCGGAAACAATCATGGTGTAAGGCAAAGTGAGAGCAAGACATCTCCCAGCACCGGAGCAGGAGAGACGGCAAACAGGGAAGTGCCACACACTTTTAAACAACCAGCTTTCACAAGAACTCACCGTCCCAAGGACAGTACCAAGCAGATGGTGCTAAACCACTCATGAGAAACCCACCCCCATGAGCCAATCACCTCCCACCAGGCCCCACCTCTAACGCTAGGGATTACGATTAAACATGAGATTTGGGCAGGGCTACAGACTCAAACTATATCGCATTGTTTCCAGTGTTTGATATCATGGACATTCTTTGTTTTCTTTTTGAGATGGAGTCTCACTCTATTGCCCAGGCTGGAGGGCAGCGGCACTCTCTCGGCTCACTGCAATCCCTACCAACCTCCCCTTCCCAGGTGCAAGCAATGCTCCTGCCTGAGCCTTCTGAGTAGCTGGGATTACAAGCATAAGCCACCCCGCCTAATTTTTTGGTATTTTTAGTAGAAACAGGACTTCACCATGTTGGCTAGGGTGGTCTCAAACTCCCGACCGCAGGTGATCCACCCACCTCAGCCTCCCAAAGTGCTGGGATTATAGGCATGAGCCACTGCACCCAGCCACATCACACGAATTCTTGCAGTTCACTCCTCATCCACCTGTGAGTTTCTCTGGGTGTCCTCCCAGGAGTGGAATTTTGGAGTCACAGAGTGTCCCATCCCTAACATTTGCTATCACTAAACTTTTTCTTTTTTTTTCCTTTTTTTTTTTTTTTTTTTTTTGAGACGGAGTTTCGCTCTTGTTGCCCAGGCTGGAGTGCAATGGCACGATCTCGGCTCACCGCAACCTCCGCCTCCTGGGTTCAGGCAATTCTCCTGCCTCAGCCTCCTGAGTAGCTGGGATTACAGGCACACGCCACCATGCCCAGCTAATTTTTAGTATTTTTAGTAGAGACGGGGTTTTACCATGTTGACCAGGATGGTCTCGATCTCTTGACCTCGTGATCCACCTGCCTCAGGTGAGACCATAGCTCACTATAACCTCAAACTCCTGGGCTTAAGCAATCTTCCCAAGAAGCTAAGAAAACACATGCACACACCACCATTCCTGGCTAATTTTTTTTTTGAGACGAAGTTTTGCTCTTGTCACCCAGACTGGAGTGCAATGGCATGATCTCAGCTCACTGCAACCTCTGTCTCCTGAGTTCAAGTGATTCTCCTGTCTCAGCCTTCCAAGTAGCTTAGATTACAGGCACCCACAAGCACGCCAGCTAATTTTTGTATTTTTAGTGAAGACAGGGTTTCACCATGTTGGCCAGGCTGGTTATGAACTCCTGACCTCAGGTGATATGCCTGCCTCAGCCTCCCAAAGTGCTGGGATTAAAGGCATGAGCCACCACGCCCGGCCTCCTCCTTTTTCATAAGAAATTTATTTTTATTTTTTAAAAAGAATTATAAAATGTTTTACAGTGGTTTTTAAGTAAGTCTTTGAAATCTAGTGTGTATTTTACATTTACAGCACATCTTGGTTGGGATTTGCCATGTTTCAAATGCTCATAGGCACGTGTGGCTAATTACTGCCACTGGGAATGCACAACCATCTAGACCTTATTTCTGTTGTGTTTTTTATTTATTTATTTTTTTTAGACAGAGTCTCACTCTATTGCCCAGGCTGGAGTGCAGTGGCGCAATCTCGGCTCACTGCAACCTCCACCTCCGGGGTTCAAGCAATTCTCCTGCCTCAGCCTCCCGAGTAGCTGGGATTACAGGCGCGTGCCACTGTGCTCAGCTAACTTTTGTATTTTTAGTAGAGATGAGGTTTCACCATCTTGGCCAGGCTGGTCTCAAACTCCTGACCTTGTGATCCACCTGCCTCGGCCTCCCAAAGTGCTGGGATTACAGGTGTGAGCCACCGCGCCCGGCCTAGACCTTGTTTCTTAGAGCATAGTTCTTGAAACAATCGCATGCACATTGCCTAGCACCTTGTTTGAAATCTGGAATCTCAGGCCCACCTGAGCGCTACTGAATCTGACTGCCTTCTAATAAGGTCCCAGGTGATTTGTGTGCACATCAAAGTCTGAAAAGCGGCTACTGAATTTCTTCGAGACCTAAAGATATGGGACTTTGTGGGTAGCTTTCTTGTTCACCCACTCCTTTACCAAATACTAGCCCTGTTAAGACCTGACTCTGTGCCAAGCATCTTTGGGTGCTGAGGATAAACTGGAGAATGACTCACACATAGCCCATGCCTTCAAGGAGATTATCATCTGTTGAAAGTCATAAAAAATGAGAATCCGACAGGTCAGTGGCTCACTCCTGTAATCCCAGCCCTTTGGGAGGACGAAGTGGGTGGATCACTTGAGGTCAGGAGTTGGAGACCAGCCTGGCCAACATGGTAAAACCCTATCTCTACTAAAAATACAAAATGTAGCTGGGCATAGTGGCTCATGCCTGTAATCCCAGCTACTCAGGAGGCTGAGGCAGGAAGGTCGCTTGAACTCAAGAGGCAGAGATTTCAGTGAGCCGAGATCACACTGTTGCACTCCAGCCTGAGCCACAAAGCGAGATTCTGTCTCAAAAAAAAAGAAGAAGAAAATAATCCAAACAGATTCAAGCAAAACTGAAAAGTATTCGATTACGGTTAAGAACATGGAATGTGGATAAGCTGGCTATTCTTGGACAAGTTTCTCCATATCTCCATTCCTCAGTTTCTTCATCTCTATGTGTGGGGTCATCTTTGGCGTTGGGCACTGTTGAGTATCTACGTGGCATCCATCATTCTTTTCCTTTTTGTTTGTTTGTTTGACACAGGGTCTCATTCCATCACCCAGGCTGGAGTGCAGTGGCCTGATCTCAAATCACTGCAACCTCTGCCTCCCTGGTTCAAGTGATTCTTGTGCTTCAGTGATCCCCCTAGGTAGCTGGGATGACAGGCACATACCACCACACCCGGCTAATTTTTGTATTTTTAGTAGAGACGGGGTTTGACCATGTTGGCCAGGCTGGTCTCAAACTTCTGACCTCAAATGATCCTCCAACCACGGCCTCCCAAAGTGCTGGGATTACAGGAGTGAGCCACCACGCCCAGCCTTTTTCCTTCTTAATAGCAGACTCTGACTTTGTTTCTGGTTCATTCCTCCCCTGTGTGCCCCAGGTATCCAGGAAGAGCTGAGAATAATCCCAGCTGTTCCTCAAGTGGCATTTCCCTGGCCACTGTTCTGAGTGGGTCACATGCTCATCCCCGAACTTGTGACTGTAGCCAGAGGAAGATGATGTTCTGATTACCAATCCCTGCATCCCAGGTCCACCCCTGGACTAGGGTTAGAGTGAATTCCATCAGAAGCCCATGAGCTGGGCTGGGGAGATGACAGCCTGAAGGTCAAAGCACGCCTTCCCTTCTATTGCACATCCTTTTCCTCTCAGAGAGAGGCTAAGCCACAAGCAGAAATACCCTATAAAGAAAGTTTCCTTGAGAACATACAATGCACAGGCACTACATGTCACATCCTCTGTCGCTAGTGAGCGCATATCATGCAATGTAAATCATTTTATCGTCAACTGAAAAGATGAAAACTGGCCAGGCACTGTGGCTCACGCCTCTAATCCCAGCACTTTGGGAGACCAGGGTGGGTGGTTCACCTGAGGTTGGGAGTTTGAGACCAGCCTGGCCAACATGGTGAAACCCCATTTCTACTTAAAAATATATATACAAAAATTAGCTGGCATGGTGGCAGGCACCTGTAGTCCCAGCTGCTTGGGAGGCTGAGGCAGGAGAATCGCTTGAACCCAGGAGGCAGAGGTTGCAATGAGATGAAATTGTGTCACTGCACTCCAGCCTGGGTGACAGAGCAAGACTCCATCTCAAGGAAAAAAAAAAAAAGATAGACTGGATAAAGAAAATGTGGCACATACACACCATGGAATACTATGCCATAAAGAAGAATGAGTTCATGTCCTTTGCAGGGACACGGATGAAGCTGGATGCCATCATCCTCAGCAAACTAATACAGGAACAGAAAACCAAACACTGCATGTTCTCACTTATAAGTGGGAACTGAACAATGAGAACACATGGACACAGGGAGGGGAACATCATACACCGGGACCTGGTGGTGGTGTGGGCCAAGGACAAATACCTAATGCATGCTGAGCTTAAAACCTAGATGACAGGTTGATAGGTGCTGCAAACTATGTAACAAACCTGCACATTCGGCACGTGTATCTCAAAACTAAAGTCAAATAAAAATAAAAAAATTGTATTGCACATATCTAAAGATCTGACAATTCCACCTGTAGGTACCTACCAAGAGAATTACTCCAAGATGTGCACAAGGAGGTAAAGCGAGGCTGTTTACAGCAGCGCTGTTGGCAAGAGTGGAAAATTGACAGGGACCTGCAGGTGAATTTGTAGAGGAAGGGTTGCATGTACGGCATTACTGCTTGAACTCAACCGGTGAATTAGAGTGAATTCCACCAGAAGCCCATGAGTTCAAGCAGGCTGTTCGTCAGCATGGGACTCTAAGACTACTAACATGAACCCGTTTCCTCTACATAATGTTAAAAGTGAAAAATAACCGGATTACAGGAAAGAAGTATGAAGAGAATGAAGCATTGCACAGATATGGAAGGTTTTTAAAAACCTTCCATATCTATGCAATGCATGGGAAAAAAATCATGAAAAATACACTTCAATTGATAGCAGAGATTATCTTTGAGGAGGGGACAGGATTGTGCAAGGCAGGGAATTAAAGGGTGACTTTTGTTTTCTATATTATTTGAAAGGCTTTCAAGACTCTTCATATTTTCTTGGGAAATTTTTGTAGAAGGATGAGATAAGACTCCGTTAAAAGGGAGAACGACATTTGGTGAGTGATTCATAAGCTTGTTAGTTCAGATTTCTCTTTTAAAAATGCACATTTTGCACTTCTGTTTAAAACTGTGCATTCAGGGGATTCACAGATTCACTGCTAGTTGTCCATGAGACCCAGTGACCTCTGGTTTAACATACCTGCAGTGGAGAGAAAAAACGTAGTAGATTAACCAAGACCTCGAATTATCTGCTGCGCTTCCCGTGGAGAGCTGGGATCTAATTCTTCTTCCTCTGAGTGCAGGCCGGCCTTAGTGATTGGCTTCCCAATAGACCACAACAGCAGACGTGCTCTGGGACTTTCGAGGTAGAAGCCTTGCTTGCTGATTCTGCTGGGGACCCCGGGAAACACTCCCTCCGGATATCCAGCACCTATGTGGGGATTCTGAGGCTCCCGTGACATCAGCATGCTGCAGAGGCCACATGCAGGAGACAGTCCCAGCTGAGCCCAGCCTGGCAGCCATCTGAGCTAGGGCCCCCAATAGGGAGTGAAGCCACCTTGTATCTTCCAGGCCAGCTCATCTGCCAGCCATGGAGCGACTTCCAGCAACACCAGTGAGAAACAGAAAAAATTTTCCAAATTCTTGACCCACAAAATCAAGAGATACGATCGTTTGTGATAGGTTTATGATTTATATAATATGTAATATACGACTTTATATTATACATTAATTGTGAGAGTCACAGTCGCACAAGGCAGATGTGGAAATAAGTAATTACATTATATTGTGAAATAATATATGTCATAATTATATATAACATAATTATATTAAGTTGTGCATAATGTAAAATATAACATATATAATAGAAAATAGGTTGTGGACTTAAGCCACCGAGTTTTAGGGCAGATTTTAAGCGGCAGTAGCTGAAACAGGCTGGGACTGCACGCTGCATGCCTAGGACCTGGGTGAGGGTGGAGAGCCCAGGAAAAGCACCACTCTGCAGACTTTGTGGCTTACGTGTGTCCTGTCATCCCGCTGGGAAGATTAACCTCCCCTTTCCCTTCTTTCCTTCCTTTTCTTTCTCCCTTTTTTCCCCAGACATTAATTGAGCACCTGCCAAATAAGAATAAAGTGCCAGGCACAGGTGGTTCACACCTGTAATCGCAGCACTTTGGGAGCCCCAGGGAGGATCACCTGAGGTCAGGAGTTCGAGACCAGCCTGACCAACATGGAGAAACCCCGTCCCTACTAAAAAGACAAAAGTTTGCCAGACATGGTGGCAGACACCTGTAATTCCATCTACTGGAGAGGCTGAGGCGGGAGAATCACTTGAACCCAGGCGGAGGTTGCAATGAGCCGAGATCGCACCACTTCACTCCAGCCTGGGCAAAAGAGCGAGACTCCACCTCAAAAAACTTAAAAAATAAAAAGAAAGCATAGGTTAGTCTCTGGGAAAACAGAAATTGGTTAGATACAGTTCCTGTTCTCAAAGCTTCACAATTGTACATGGGCAGACATGGAAATAAGTAATTACAACATATTGTGAAATAATAGATTTAATAGTAATGAATGTCATTTTTATAATTATAATAAAATATTAGCATTAACTGGCCTTATGTAATGAACTTATTTTATCCTCACAACAAGCATATTAGGTGGGTCCTATAATTATTTCCATTCATCAGATAAGGAAACTGAGGCACAAGTAATTTAAGAGGTGCATCCAGGATGGGTGCAGTGACTCATGCCTGTAATCCCAACATGTTGGGAGGCTGAGACTCAAGGATCATTTGATCCCAGGAGTTCAAGATTAGCCTAAGCAACCAGGTGAGACTCCATCTCTACAAAAAATCAAAAAGTTAGCCAGGTGTGGTGGCATATGCCTGTGGTCCCAGGTACTTGGGAGGCTGAAGTAGGAGGATTTCATGAGCCTGGGAGGTTGAGGCTGCTGCAGTGAGCCTGGGTGACAGAGTGCAATCCCATCTCAAAAAAAAAAAAAAAAAAAAAAAAGTCACAGAGCCACATTTGATGGAAAAATCAAAAGTTGAGTTTCAGGAGTGTTAATTTGTTGATGTACATTGGAAATTCATTGGTGCATTCCAGGGGCCCATCGTAAATGAGGCTAAATTTTTAAAGAAGGAATTTCATTCTCGAAAAAAAAATGACCTGCTCAGGCTGGACGCGGTGGCTCACACCTATAATCTTTGGGTGTGAGCCACTTTGGGAGGCCGAGGAGGGCAGATCATCTGAGGTTGGGAGTTCGAGACCAACCTGACCAACATGGAGAAATCCCGTCTCTACTAAAAACACACAAAAAATCAGCCGGGCGTGGTGGTGCACGCCTGTAATCTCAGCTGCCGGGGAGGCTGAGGCAGGAGAATTGCTTGAACCCGGGAGGTGGAGGTTGTGGTAAGCCAAGATTGCACCACTGCACTCCAGCCTGGGCAACAAGAGTAAAACTCCGTTTCAAAAAATAAAAATAACCTCCTCAAATTCATAGAGACGTGAAGTAGCATGGTGGGTGCCAGAGGCTGGGAGACGGAGGTGGGGAGTCTTCATTTAACAGGGACAGAGTTTCAGTCTGGGAAGGTGAAGTTCTCCAAATGGATGCCGGTGCTGGTTGCACAGCAACGCAGGCGCATCTAATGCCGGAGAACTGCACACTTTCAAATGAGTAAAATGGTCAAGTTTATGTCACTCATATTCCATACGATAGCCTGAATTTTTGTACTCTCTTGACAAGCTGGAAGACCTGGCAAGGCTGTGCCTCTCCACACTGCCCGGTGGCCACTCCTTACCTGGGCTGAGTCCACCAGGTCCCCACGGCCCCCAGCACGCATCGGCTACTCTCCTGCTTTGCTCAGTGACCCACTGACACCCATGCTCATGGCTCCAGAGGCCCCAGCTGGCTGCCCGGAGAACATTCTTCTTCCTGGATGCTACCCCTGGCTTCCTGCATCACCAACACCCAGAAAGGGTTAGTGTGGAAGAGTCAGGCCCTGCGGCAGGGCGGGACAGCAGGGCTGGGCCTTCCACCTCTAGCCCGTCTCTAATTATGATGATTGCTGCTGCCCAGCGATGAGCCAACTCTCCTGCCACCATTAAACGGTCATTTATCAAACCCTGAAACTCCTTCAACAAAAAAGCGTGGCCTCGGCCCTGCACTCGGGCACACAGAAGCCACTCAAATCACCTCTTGTCAGTGTGCCAGGCCAGGGTTTCTGGCCTGCCTAGAACCCGACATGTGCAAGGAAGAGTGAAAGCAAGGCCAGGGTCACCGTGGGGGACACATCTGCTGTCGTGTGTGTGTGTGTGTGTGTCTGTGTGTGTGTGAGAGAGAGTGCATGTGAGCGTGTGTGAGCATGTGTGTGAGCATGTGTGTATGAGTGTGTGCGTGTGTGTGTATGTGAGAGTGTGTGTATGAGAGTGTGTGTATGTGAGAGTGTGTAGTGAGAGTGTGTGTATGTGAGTGTATGTGTGTGCGTGTGTGTGAGTGTGTGCGTGTGCGTGTGAGTGTGTGTGTGTGCGTGTGCCTATATTAAAGACGCTTAGAGTTCAGAGTTGCTTTTGCATGTGGGTAAGAGCCTGTGTCCATCCCAGAAGCAGCTCTGACAGCCCTGAGTCTCAGTCCACAGACTGAGGTAGGGAAGACAAAGTAGCTTTGTTTCCTGTTTTTGAGACAGCGTCTCACTGTGTTGCTTGGGCTGGAGTGCAGTGGTTTGATCTTAGCTCACTGCAACCTCCACCTCCCAGATTCAAGCAATTATCCCACCTCAGCCTCCTAAGTAGCTGGGATTACAGGTGTGCACCACCACACCCAGCTAATTTTTATATTTTTAGTAGAAACAGGATTTCACCATGTTGCCCAGGCTGGTCTTGAACTCCTGGCCTCAAGTGATCTGCGTGCCTCAGCCTCCCAAAAGTGCTGGGATTACAGGCGTGAGCCACTGCACCTGGCCTCTTTTTAATTAATTTATTCATTCATTTTTCTTTAACCAGTCAGTGTCATACCAATTTTTTTTAATTTTTTTCAAGTCCCTCTAAGTTATTTTCCTAGGGCTGCTGCAATAAATTACCACAAACTCGGTGACGTTTTATTTGTTTGTTTGCTTGTTTGAGACAGGGTTTCTCTCCGTCATCCAGGCTGGACTGCAGTGCTGTGATCGTGACTCACTACAACCTCCACCTCCCAGGCTCAAGCCACCCTCCCACCCCAGCCTCCTGAGTAGCTGGGACCACAGGATCAAGCCACCGCACCTGGCTAGCTTTTGTATATGTAGGGTAAAGATGGTGCCGCCTTATGTTGCTGAGGCTGGTCTCAAACTCCTGAGCTCAAGCAATCCTCCCACCTCAGCCTCCCAAAGTTCTAGGATTACAGGCATGAGCCACTGCACCTGGCCTAAACTGAGTGATTTAAAACAACAGAAATTTTTTCTCTCACAGTTTTGGAGACCACCAGTCCAAAACCAACTTGTTAGCAGAGCTGTGCTCCCTCTAGCCAACGCTTCCTGGCCTCCCCCAGCTTCAGGTGGTTCCTGGTGCTCTGTGGCTGTGGCTGTCCCACTCCACTCTCTGCCTCTGTCTTCACATGTGTGACCTTCTTCCCGTGACTCTGTGCGTCTTCTCCTTCTCTGTCTCATTGGCCTCAGGGCCCACTCTCCTCCAGGATAACCTCATCTCCAGATCCTTATCTTCATCACATGTGCAAAATCTCTCCATCCACACAAGGTCACATTCTGAGTTCCAGATGGACCCATCATTTTTTAGGGAGACACAGTTCAACCCACTACATCCTATTACCTCAGCCTTCCGTCCTCCAGGCCAATGGGCCCATGGAATGTGTCATCTCAGTCCTTCTTGGACTTGTAGCGCAGTCCTGCGACCTTCAGCGTGAAGGTGGGGTCAGGTCCTCAGCTGTCTGTCCACTCAGGAAAACGCCATGGCGGCCCTTGTCCTTGCCTACATAGACTCTCTGGAGCTACCACGCAACAGAGAACCATTGTTGGCTGGGCGTGGTGGCTCACCAATGTAATCCCAGCACTTTGGGAGGTCGAGGTGGACAGATCACTTGAGGTTAGGAGTTCAAGACTGGCCTGGCCAAGATGGGGAAACCCCTTCTCTACTAAAACTACAAAAATTCGCCAGGCATGGTGGCACACAGTTGTAATTTCAGTTACTCAGGGGGCTGAGGCAGGAGAATAGCTTGAGCCCAGGAGGCAGAAGTTGCAGTGAGCCAAGATCATGCCGCTGCACTCCAGCCTGGGCAACAGAGCAAGACTCCGTTAAAAAAAAAAAAAAGAAAGAAAGAAAAAAAATTTATGGAGCTATAGCATTGCACAACTTCGGGGGCACCATTTCCCAGTGACCATGACGTGCGCCACTGCAGAGTCAGATGCAGCAGCCCCTATAGGCAAGACTCTTTCAGGACTGCATCTGAGGGCAGGTGACTTAAGTTTAAATCCCCCCTTGGGCACTTCCTAGCTGTGTAACTTTGGGTAACACACTTAGCCTCTCTGTGTAGTTTCCTTATATTAAAAAAAAGAGATAGGCCTTGAGGAGATGAGAAAAAAATTAAAAATACTAAAAGCAAGGATAATAGTGACTTCATAGGATTATTGTAAGGATGGAATGAATTGATGTCTTCGTGGCACACAGCAAATGCTCTAAGTGTATGTGTCGATTGTTACTGTTATTATCTGAGCTGCACAGACCAGAGCACATACATTGGAATTTTGCAACAGGGGTTTATTTGTCCCAGCTGAGTTTTTAAAAATTTAATCTAATATATTTATAAAGAGAGATTTTACATACGCAAATTTCTAACCTGTTTTGAAAAAAAACATCTGCAAACTTGGTGATACGGTTCAGTTGTGTTCCCACCCATATTGAACTGTAGCTCCCATAATTTCCACGTTATGGGAAGGACTCAGTGAAAGATAATTGAATCAGGGAGGCAGTTTCCCCCATACTGTTCTCCTGGTAGTGAGTAAGTCACAAGAGATGTGATGATTTTATAAGGGGTTTCCCCTTTCACTGGGCTCTCATTCTCCTCTCTTGTCTGCTGCTATGTAAGATGTGCCTGTCATCTTCCACCATGATTGTGAGACCTCCCCAGCCACATGGAGCTCTGAGTTCATTAAACCTCTTTCTTCTGTAAATTGCCCAGCCTCTGGTATGTCTTTATCAGCAGCATGAAAACGGACTAACACAGAGGGCAACATTCCATTTGCATTGCCATATGGCCACCATCGGCGACAGCTAAGTAGCAATCGCTCCCATGAAATGGGTTGAAGTCTCCTCATCCCCCTCCCAATTCTATATGTACACACACACACACACACACACACACACACACACACACACACCCGTGTCCCTCTCTCTGGTCCGCAGTTACCTGCCTGAGCCCTGGTGACACTGGAATTTACCACCTCTGCTCTCCTCTAATCCTTTTCATTTACACAGCAAGGAAACTGACACCCAGAGACGTTGTGTGCCCCACCCAAAGTCACAGAGCAGGTTACAACAGAACTGAGACTGAGCTCAGGCCCCTCAGCTCCCAGCTTCTTTGCCATCACTAAGATATTTCTAAATGTGGGATAACCCTGATGATGTTTCAAGATGATAGAAATAAAAAAGTTGGAAGCTGGGCGCCATGACTCACACCTGTAATCCCAGCACTTTGGGAGGTCAGACAGGTGGATCACTTGGGGTCAGGAGTTCAAGAACAGCCTGGCCGACATGGTAAAACCTTGTCTCTACTAAAAATACAAAAATTAGCCAGGTGTGGTGGTGCATGCCTGTAGTCCTACCTACTCAGGAGGCTGAGGCCAGAGAATGGCTTGAATCTGGAAGATGGAGGTTGTAGTGAGCAGAGATCGGGCCGCTGCACTCCAGTCTGGGCAACAGAGCGAGATTCAAAAAAAAAAAAAAAAAAATTGGAGATCCCTCTTCCTATTTCACAAAGTATTCCTATTTTACTAAGTATTCTGTCTTGGCATAAAGAGGCAATCTTAGACCTACCTCCCAGACCAGGGGTTCTCCAGTGGGAATGATTTTGTCCTGGTGTCTGAAGACATGTTTGGTTTTCACAATTTGGGGGATGCTGGGGGCATCTGGAAGGCAAAAGCCACAGATGCTGCAGAACGTTTTACAATGCACAGGACAGCACCCACAACGAAGAATTCTCCAGCCCAAAATGTCAGTGTCAAGATTGAGAAACCTGGCTGAGACCCTTGCTTCTCCAAGCGTGGTCCGTGGGTCCACAGCGTCAGCATCACCTCGAAGCTCGTGAGAAACGGAACATCTTGGGCCCACCCAGACGTAGAAAATCAGAAACAATTTTACCAACAACATCCCAGGGGATTCACTGGCACATTAGATTGCAAGAAGCATGCTTTATATATACTCACTGGCATATTAGGTTGCAAGAAACAGTGTTTCTCAACCTTGACTATACAATAGCATTTACTGGGGGCAAGGGCGGGGTTGAAAATCCTAATGCCCAGGGCATCCTCTGGAGCAATTACATCAGACTATCTTGGAGTGGAAACCAGATTTTTTTTTTTTTTTTTTTTTTTTTTTTTTTTTTTTTTGAGATGGAGTCTCGCTCTGTCATCCAGGCTGGAATGCAATGTTGCAATTTCAGCTCACTGCAACCTCTGCCTCCCAGGTTTAACCTACTCTTCTGCTTCAGCCTCCAGAGTCGCTGGGACTACAGGTGCGTGTCAGGTGGGAGAATTGTTTGAGTCCAGCAGTTTGAGACCAGCCTGGGCAACGTAATGATATCCCTGTCTCAAATACACACATTGAAAAAAAAACTTTAGGCTGGGCGCTGTGACTCGTACCTGTAATCCCAACAGTTTGGGAGGCCGAGGCAGGTGGATCATGAGGTCAGGAGTTTGAGACTATCCTGGCCAAGATGCTGAAACCCCATCTCTATTAAAAACACAAAAATTAGCCAGGCACGGTGGTGAGCACCTGTAATCCCAGCTACTCGGGAGGCCGAGGCAGGAGAATCGCTTGAACCTGGGAGGCAGAGGTTGTAATGAGCCAAGATCGTACCTCTGCACTCCAGCCTGGACAACAGAGCAAGACTCCATCTCAAAAAAAAAAAAAAAAAAGCTTTAACAAGAAAAATCGATTACATATAAATAAAGTTATTAAAGTATTTATAAAAACAAATTTGAGATATCAAACCCTATGTGCTTCTTTATTAATGCATTGATAACAAAATTCAGAGCAAGTTTTTGGTTTTTTTTTGTTTGTTTGTTTGTTTTTTGAGATGGAGTTTCAATCTTGCTACCCAGGCTGGAGTGCAATGGCGAGATCTCGGCTCACCGCAACCTCCACCTCCTGGGTTCAGGCAATTCTCCTGCCTCAGCCTCCTGAGTAGCTGGGATTACAGGCACGCACCACCATGCCCAGCTAATTTTTTGTATTTTTAGTAGAGACGGGGTTTCACCATGTTGACCAGGATGGTCTCGATCTCTTGACCTCGTGATCCACCTGCCTCGGCCTCTCAAAGTGCTGGGATTACAGGCATGAGCCACCACGCCCGGCCGCAGAGCAAGTTTTAATAACCACGATAATTCCAAAGTAATGACAAGGTGAATGTGAGTAATATTTCCAGATATCCACAGCTGCTAGAATGCTATGGGAAAATATCCATGGCTTCAAAGGGTGGCACAGTGACAGGTACTTGTGCCACTGTGTGGTTTGCTGCCAACTTTCATAATCAAGGAAATGCTATGTTAGAGTTAGAATGTAGAGAAAGTAACTCTTCATAGATTTTCCCATGCAAGTTCGTAGATCTCCTGAATTCTATCCCTGAAATCCCTAGATGAAGAATCCCTGTTAGAGGGAGACAGACAAGCTGATGATAATACACTGTGATTAAGGGCTAAGATTCTGGGGAGTCATACAAAAAGAAGAACTGAGGTAGTTTTAAAATATGTTGGCAGGCCAGAAACGGTGGCTCACGCCTGTAATCCCAGCACTTTGGGAGGCCAAGGCCAGCAGATCACGAGGTCAGGAGATTGAGACCATCCTGGCTAAACAGGATGAAACCCCACCTCTACTAAAAATACAAAAAATTAGCCAGGCTTGGTGGCATGTGCCTGTAGTCCCAGCTGTTCCAGAGGCTTAGGCAGAAGGATCGCTTGAACCTGGGAGGCGGAGGTTGCAGTGAACTGAGATTGCACCACAGCACTCCAGCCTGGGCGACAGAGGAGACTCTATCTCCAAAAAAAAAAAGGATACACACACACACACACACACACACACATATTTATACACAAACACACACATCTGCAAATTTTTAGCCAGACAAAGTGGCTTATACCTGTAATCCCAGCACTTTGGGAGGCCGAGGAGGGAGAATTTCGTTAGCCCAGGAGTTCGAGACTAGCCTAGGAAACATAGCAAGACCCTGCTCTGCAAATAAATTTAAACATAGGCCAGGTATGGTGGCAGACGTCTGTGGTCTCAGATACTGGGCAGGCTGAAGTGTGAGGATCATCTGAGCCTGTGAGGTCAAGGCTGCAGTTCTCCGGGACTGTGCCACTGCACTCCAGGCAGGACAACACAGTGACACTCTGTCTCAGAAGTAAAAAAATAAAATTGCAAAATTTCTGCAAATTTTTGATGCTCATCTCAAGAGGTAGAATATAACTCCCCACTAATCCACCTCCCCTGAATGAGCAGACCCAGTATTCATTTCTTTTTTTTTTTTTTTTTTTTTTTTGAGACGGAGTTTCGCTCTTGTTACCCAGGCTGGAGTGCAATGGCACGATCTCGGCTCACTGCAACCTCCGCCTCCTGGGTTCAAGCAATTCTCCTGCC